>NW_027056747.1:0-5000 GCF_011386835.1 Chrysemys picta bellii
CCCGGCCTCCCGCCTCCTCCCCAGACCCATCCCACGGGCCCATCGACCCCGGCCTCCAGCCCCCTCCCCAGCCCCACCCACGGGCCCATCGCCCCCGGCCTCCAGCCCCTCCCCAGACCCATCCCACGGGCCCATCGACCCTGGCCTCCTGCCTCCTCCCCAGACCCACCCCCGGGCCCATCGACCCCGGCCTCCCGCCTCCTCCCCAGACCCACCCCCGGGCCCATCGACCCCGGCCTCCAGCCCCTCCCCAAACCCACCCCCGGGCCCATCTACCCCGGCCTCCAGCCTCCTCCCCAAGCCCGGCCCACGGGCCCATCTACCCCGGCCTCCAGCCTCCTCCCCAAGCCCGGCCCACGGGCCCATCGACCCCGGCCTCCCGCCTCCTCCCCAGACCCATCCCACGGGCCCATCGACCCCGGCCTCCAGCCCCCTCCCCAGCCCCACCCACGGGCCCATCGCCCCCGGCCTCCAGCCCCTCCCCAGACCCATCCCACGGGCCCATCGACCCTGGCCTCCTGCCTCCTCCCCAGACCCACCCCCGGGCCCATCGACCCCGGCCTCCCGCCTCCTCCCCAGACCCACCCACAGGCCCATCTACCCCGGCCTCCAGCCTCCTCCCCAAGCCCGGCCCACGGGCCCATCGGCCTCCCGCCTCCTCCCCAGACCCGACCCACGGGCCCATAGACTCCGGCCTCCAGCCCCCTCCCCGGACCCACCCACGGGCCCATCGACCCCGGCCTCCAGCCTCCTCCCGGACCCACCCACGGGCCCATCGACCCCGGCCACCAGCCCCCTCACCCAGATGGGAAGCCTGGAAATTACCTTGAGCTGTAATTTCCGAGATGCCGTAATCTTGGATTTTCTCTGCATTAGAACAAGCAAGAGGGTTTTTATTCGGTGTATTATGAGAGCAGCTCAGGACCCCCCCCACCCCCCGACCGAGATTAGGGCCCCGTCGCGCCGGGAGCTGCAACCCCCCCTCCCCCTCTCCGACCAAGGAGGCATCTGGGGGGGGGGGAGCCAGGAACCAGCCCCAGCACTTCGGGGTCCCAGCCCAGAGCCTTTTGCGGGTTATGTCACCCCAGGCCCAGCGCCCACCTTGACGTGCGGCTCCGTCGCGTAGGCCCGGTAGTTGGCGGAAGATTTGCGCCGGAGGGGTGGGACGTCGGCCAGTGGCCGGGCCGGGGGAGCTGGCTTGGTGGGCTCCGGTTCTCGGGGCCCCTCCTCGGCTGCCTCTTCCTCCTCCTCTACCACTTCCTCCTCTTCCTCCTCCTCCTCGTACTGGGGGAGGAAGGCAGTCAGGGCATCACCCCACTTGGCACCGAGGTGCCGGGGTGGCCTCAGCAAGCCGGAGAGGGGGAATAACCCAACCCTCCTCCCCCACTTACAGGCAAAGACCCCGAAAAATTTGGAAAGTGGGCGGAGTCATTTATGTGGGGGGGAGGGGACACAATGGGGGTGACACCGGGCGGCAACATCCAGGAGATTAAATATAGCAAGGGACTGGCTGGCTCAGGGGGTTGTGAATGGGGCTCGGGGCCTGTCCCCTCTAGGGGGCGCCGGCTCCCATCCGCCCCAGGGCAGGGACTGGCAGGCTCAGGGGGGCAAGGAATGGGGCACAGGGTCTGTCCCCTCTAAAGGGCACTGGCTCTGACCCAGGCCCGAGTGGGGGCAGCCGGTGAAAGTGGCCTTGATCTCGCAGAACCGCCCCCCGCCCCCCCCATGATGCTGCCCCAGAGATTCCCCGGGTGTAGCAGGGGAAAGGGGCCCCCCCGGCTTCTCCTTACGGTGACGTCCTCCCTGCAGAGAAAGAAAGATGGATGGCCATTAGGCGCGGGCAGCCCCCATCTACACCCCGCTCCGGCGCCTCCTGCTGGCAGGGCCCACGAGCCAGGGGGATTTTCTCCCTTGGACATACGGGGAAACAGAGGCACAGAGCGGGGGCAGGGATGTACCCCCTCAAAAATCACATGGTCCTGGCACCCAGCCCCCCTGCTCTATCTACAAGACCCCACTCCCCTCCCAGAGCCAGGGAGAGAACCCAGGAGTCCTGGCTCCCAGCCCCCCTGCTTTAACCACTAGACCCCACTCCCCTCCCAGAGCCGGGGAGAGAACCCAGGAGTCCTGGCTCCCAGTCCCCCCACTCTAACCACTAGTGCCCACTCCCCTCCCAGAGCTGGGAGAGAACCCAGGAGTCCTGGCTCCCAGTCCCCCCCCCCCCCCGGGGCTCTACCCACTAGACCCCACTAAGTCAAAGGTAAGTTACTCACTCGTCGGCCATCAGGAGCAGGTGGGTTTCACTACGAACAGCTGGGAGGAGAAGATGGAAAAAATATGGTTTGCTCTGCACAGGGTCTGGGTCTGGGCTCAGGGGGGCGGGGAAAGGGGCGCGGGGGGCCTGGGCAGGACCCTGCCCTGAGGCCCCTTATCTCCCCCAGCCCCGGCTCCTTTCCCCTATTTGGGGCGGGAGCCGCTGGGGCTGATAAGTCCCTAAGTGGCTGCTGCTAAATATAAATCCCCTTATCGGGGGAGGGGGTCCCGGCCCGAAGCCCTCGCCAGCTCGGGGGGGCTGGGATGGAATGGGACCCCCCCGAGTCTGGGGGGCAGAGGGGGAGCGCTGGAAGACCCAGCCGGCCCCTGGAGACGCTGCGATGGGGGAAGATTGGGGGGGCAGCGGTGGGATGGGGGCCCCCCCGCTCATGTGGGTTGAAAACATCCCCCTGCAGCCAGTCTCCCCCTCGCCAGAGTTGGGGGGAATGGTGCCCTCCCGTCCTTCCCCCCAGGGGTCCGTGGGGAGCAGGGGGTCCCCTCCCGTCCATCCCCCCTAGGGATCAGTGGGGGGCAGGGGGGTCCCCTCCCGTCCATCCCCCCTAGGGATCAGTGGGGGGCAGGGGGGTCCCCTCCCGTCCATCCCCCCCAGGGGTCAGTGGGGGGCAGGGGGGTCCCCTCCCGTCCTTCCCCCCTAGGGATCAGTGGGGGGCAGGGGGTCCCCTCCCGTCCATCCCCCCAGGGGTCCGTGGGGGGCAGGGGGTCCCCCCCGGACAGGGGCTCCCCGGCCGAGTTACCCGAGTGTCCGGACTCCGGAGGCGGCGCGGGGCTGGGCTGGGGCCGGCGGGTTAAAAAGGGGCCGGAGCCACCGCCCCGTGCAGGGACCGAGGGGCGGGGCCCGGCTGTGTGTGTCCCTGTGTGTGTGTCCCTGCACCCCCTGCTCTGTGTGTGTGTGTGTGTCCCTGTGTCCCCCGCTGTGTGTGTGTGTGTCCCTGTGCCCCCCTGCTCTGTGTGTGTGTGTGTGTGTCCCTGTGCCCCCCTGCTCTGTGTGTGTGTGTCCCTGCACCCCCTGCTCTGTGTGTGTGTGTGTGTCCCTGTGTCCCCCGCTGTGTGTGTGTGTGTCCCTGCGCCCCCTGCTCTGTGTGTGTGTGTCCCTGCACCCCCTGCTCTGTGTGTGTGTGTGTCCCTGTGTCCCCCGCTGTGTGTGTGTGTGTCCCTGCGCCCCCTGCTCTGTGTGTGTGTGTCCCTGTGCCCCCCTGCTCTGTGTTTGTGTGTGTCCCTGTGCCCCCTGCTCTGTGTGTGTGTGTCCCTGTGCCCCCTGCTCTGTGTGCGTGTGTGTCCCTGTGCGCCCTGTGCTTTGAGTGTGTTCCTGTGTTAAGTGTGTGTCTGTGCCTCCTGCTCTGTGTGTCCAACTGCCCGCTACTGTGTGTGTGTGTGTGTGTGTGTGCGCACGCACGCCCGTCGATGTGTGTTTGTGTATCCCTGTGTGTGCTCCCGGCTGTGTGTGTGTCCCTGTGTGCTGGGCTGTGTGTGTGTGTCCCTGCATCCCCTGCTGGAGGGGCTGGGCCCTGCTCCCTGTTTTAAGCCCTAACTTCCCCACACGCAGGCCCCAGTTCCCCAGGCCCTGTGAGGGTCCCACGCCCTACGGCTGCGGGGGTTGTGGGGCGAGCCGGGGGGGCAGACTGGCTGGAGGAGGCGCCCGTATCCGGCCAGGAGAGGTGACACGAGCAGTGTCCCCCGGTTCCCATTAGGGGCGCAGCGACGCCAGGGCGGCCGGGTGTCCGCGGGGACACAGTGTCCTCGGGGTCAGCGGCGACCGCCGGGGCAGAGCGCCCCTGTCCCGCTCCGTCCCTCGGGGGAACACCCAGCACCCCCATGGTCATCTTTATAAAATGATTGTGTGGCATCCAACGCAAAGTTTGTCGTGTCGGGGTGTCTTGGGAAGTGACGTTACAGTGATACAACCACAACACGGAGTCCGGTGGCACCTTAAAGACTAACAGATTTATTTGGGTGTGAGCTTTCGTGGGTAAAAACCCACTTCTTCGGATGGGAGCAGCTCACGCGCCAGAGGCTGTGGGGGAACAGCCCGGGAGTGGGGGTGTCACAGCGGAGCAGGGGGAGGCTGGATCCCAGAGTCGAGGGCTGGAGTGACCGAGCCGATCACCGGCCGGATAACACCAGGGGAACGTCACAGCCCCCTGCTGACCCCCGCCCGGTCCCTGCAGCCCCGTGCCCCCCACTGACCCCCACCCCTCACTGACCGCCCCCCGCCCGGTCCCTGCAGCCCCGTGCCCCCCACTGACCCCCGCCCCTCACTGACCCCCCCCGGCCCGGTCCCTGCAGCCCCGTGCCCCCCACTGACCCCCACCCCTCACTGACCCCCCCCGGCCCGGTCCCTGCAGCCCCGTGCCCCCTACTGACCCCCGCCCCTCACTGACCCCCCCCAGCACAGTTCCTGCAGCCCAGTGCCCCCCACTGACCCCCACCCCTCACTGACCCCCCCCAGCACAGTTCCTGCAGCCCAGTGCCCCCCACTGACTCCCACCCCTCACTGACCCACCCCCGGCCCAGTCCCTGCAGCCCAGTGCCCCTCACTCACCCCCACCCCTTACTGAACCCCCAGCCTGCTCCTTGCAGCCCAGTGCCCCCCACTGACCCCCACCCCTCACTGAACCCCCAGCCTGCTCCTTGCAGCCCCGTGCCCCCCACTGACCCCCACCCCTCAC
>NW_027056748.1:0-5000 GCF_011386835.1 Chrysemys picta bellii
AGAGATGCAGTGCCTTGTGTCACAGACCTGTGGCCCCTTAGAGACTAGCAAACTTGGTTTGCTAGAGATGCAGTGCCTTGTGTTACAGGCCTGTGGCCCCTTAGAGACTAGCAAACTTGGTTTGCTAGCGATGCAGTGCCTGGTGTCAGGCCTGTGGCCCCTTAGAGACTAGCAAACTTGGTTTGGTAGCGATGCAGTGCCTTGTGTCACAGGCCTGTGGCCCCTTAGAGACTAGCAAACTTGGTTTGCTAGCGATGCAGTGGCTTGTGTCAGAGACCTGTGGCCCCTTAGAGACTAGCAAACTTGGTTTGCTAGAGATGCAGTGCCTTGTTGTCAGAGACCTGTGGCCCCTTAGAGACTAGCAAACTTGGTTTGCTAGAGATGCAGTGCCTGGTGTCAGAGACCTGTGGCCCCTTAGAGACTAGCAAACTTGGTTTGCTAGAGATGCAGTGCCTGGTGTCAGAGACCTGTGGCCCCTTAGAGACTAGCAAACTTGGTTTGCTAGAGATGCAGTGCCTGGTGTCAGAGACCTGTGGCCCCTTAGAGACTAGCAAACTTGGTTTGCTAGAGATGCAGTGCCTGGTGTCAGGCCTGTGGCCCCTTAGAGACTAGCAAACTTGGTTTGCTAGAGATGCAGTGCCTGGTGTCAGAGACCTGTGGCCCCTTAGAGACTAGCAAACTTGTTTTGCTAGCGATGCAGTGCCTTGTGTCACAGGCCTGTGGCCCCTTAGAGACTAGCAAACTTGGTTTGGTAGCGATGCAGTGCCTTGTGTCACAGGCCTGTGGCCCCTTAGAGACTAGCAAACTTGGTTTGCTAGCGATGCAGTGCCTTGTGTCAGAGACCTGTGGCCCCTTAGAGACTAGCAAACTTGGTTTGCTAGAGATGCAGTGCCTTGTGTCACAGACCTGTGGCCCCTTAGAGACTAGCAAACTTGGTTTGCTAGAGATGCAGTGCCTTGTGTCACAGACCTGTGGCCCCTTAGAGACTAGCAAACTTGGTTTGCTAGAGATGCAGTGCCTGGTGTCAGAGACCTGTGGCCCCTTAGAGACTAGCAAACTTGGTTTGCTAGCGATGCAGTGCCTTGTGTCAGAGACCTGTGGCCCCTTAGAGACTAGCAAACTTGGTTTGGTAGCGATGCAGTGCCTTGTGTCACAGGCCTGTGGCCCCTTAGAGACTAGCAAACTTGGTTTGCTAGCGATGCAGTGCCTTGTGTCAGAGACCTGTGGCCCCTTAGAGACTAGCAAACTTGGTTTGCTAGCGATGCAGTGCCTTGTGTCACAGGCCTGTGGCCCCTTAGAGACTAGCAAACTTGGTTTGCTAGCGATGCAGTGCCTTGTGTCACAGGCCTGTGGCCCCTTAGAGACTAGCAAACTTGGTTTGCTAGAGATGCAGTGCCTGGTGTCAGAGACCTGTGGCCCCTTAGAGACTAGCAAACTTGGTTTGCTAGAGATGCAGTGCCTGGTGTCAGAGACCTGTGGCCCCTTAGAGACTAGCAAACTTGGTTTGCTAGAGATGCAGTGCCTGGTGTCAGAGACCTGTGGCCCCTTAGAGACTAGCAAACTTGGTTTGCTAGCGATGCAGTGCCTTGTGTCACAGGCCTGTGGCCCCTTAGAGACTAGCAAACTTGGTTTGCTAGCGATGCAGTGCCTTGTGTCACAGGCCTGTGGCCCCTTAGAGACTAGCAAACTTGGTTTGCTAGAGATGCAGTGCCTTGTGTCACAGACCTGTGGCCCCTTAGAGACTAGCAAACTTGGTTTGGTAGAGATGCAGTGCCTGGTGTCAGGCCTGTGGCCCTTAGAGACTAGCAAACCTGGTTTGCTAGAGATGCAGTGCCTGGTGTCAGGCCTGTGGCCCCTTAGAGACTAGCAAACTTGGTTTGCTAGCGATGCAGTGCCTTGTGTCACAGACCTGTTGCCCCTTAGAGACTAGCAAACTTGGTTTGCTAGAGATGCAGTGCCTGGTGTCAGAGACCTGTGGCCCCTTAGAGACTAGCAAACTTGGTTTGCTAGCGATGCAGTGCCTTGTGTCACAGGCCTGTGGCCCCTTAGAGACTAGCAAACTTGGTTTGCTAGAGATGCAGTGCCTTGTGTCACAGACCTGTGGCCCCTTAGAGACTAGCAAACTTGGTTTGCTAGCGATGCAGTGCCTTGTGTCACAGGCCTGTGGCCCCTTAGAGACTAGCAAACTTGGTTTGCTAGAGATGCAGTGCCTGGTGTCAGAGACCTGTGGCCCCTTAGAGACTAGCAAACTTGGTTTGCTAGCGATGCAGTGCCTTGTGTCAGAGACCTGTGGCCCCTTAGAGACTAGCAAACTTGGTTTGCTAGCGATGCAGTGCCTTGTGTCAGAGACCTGTGGCCCCTTAGAGACTAGCAAACTTGGTTTGCTAGAGATGCAGTGCCTTGTGTCAGAGACCTGTGGCCCCTTAGAGACTAGCAAACTTGGTTTGCTAGAGATGCAGTGCCTGGTGTCAGAGACCTGTGGCCCCTTAGAGACTAGCAAACTTGGTTTGTAGCGATGCAGTGCCTTGTGTCAGAGACCTGTGGCCCCTTAGAGACTAGCAAACTTGGTTTGCTAGCGATGCAGTGCCTTGTGTCACAGGCCTGTGGCCCCTTAGAGACTAGCAAACTTGGTTTGCTAGCGATGCAGTGCCTGGTGTCAGAGACCTGTGGCCCCTTAGAGACTAGCAAACTTGGTTTGCTAGAGATGCAGTGCCTGGTGTCAGAGACCTGTGGCCCCTTAGAGACTAGCAAAACTTGGTTTGCTAGAGATGCAGTGCCTGGTGTCAGAGACCTGTGGCCCCTTAGAGACTAGCAAACTTGGTTTGCTAGCGATGCAGTGCCTTGTGTCAGAGGACCTGTGGCCCCTTAGAGACTAGCAAACTTGGTTTGCTAGAGATGCAGTGCCTGGTGTCAGAGACCTGTGGCCCCTTAGAGACTAGCAAACTTGGTTTTGCTAGAGATGCAGTGCCTGGTGTCAGAGACCTGTGGCCCCTTAGAGACTAGCAAACTTGGTTTGCTAGAGATGCAGTGCCTGGTGTCAGAGACCTGTGGCCCCTTAGAGACTAGCAAACTTGGTTTGCTAGAGATGCAGTGCCTGGTGTCAGAGACCTGTGGCCCCTTAGAGACTAGCAAACTTGGTTTGCTAGCGATGCAGTGCCTTGTGTCAGAGACCTGTGGCCCCTTAGAGACTAGCAAACTTGGTTTGCTAGAGATGCAGTGCCTTGTGTCAGAGACCTGTGGCCCCTTAGAGACTAGCAAACTTGGTTTGCTAGCGATGCAGTGCCTTGTGTCAGAGACCTGTGGCCCCTTAGAGACTAGCAAACTTGGTTTGGTAGCGATGCAGTGCCTTGTGTCACAGGCCTGTGGCCCCTTAGAGACTAGCAAACTTGGTTTGCTAGCGATGCAGTGCCTTGTGTCACAGACCTGTGGCCCCTTAGAGACTAGCAAACTTGGTTTGCTAGAGATGCAGTGCCTTGTGTCACAGACCTGTGGCCCCTTAGAGACTAGCAAACTTGGTTTGCTATCGATGCAGTGCCTGGTGTCAGGCCTGTGGCCCCTTAGAGACTAGCAAACTTGGTTTGGCTAGCGATGCAGTGCCTTGTGTCACAGGCCTGTGGCCCCTTAGAGACTAGCAAACTTGGCTTGCTAGCGATGCAGTGCCTTGTGTCACAGGCCTGTGGCCCCTTAGAGACTAGCAAACTTGGTTTGCTAGAGATGCAGTGCCTGGTGTCAGAGACCTGTGGCCCCTTAGAGACTAGCAAACTTGGTTTGCTAGCGATGCAGTGCCTTGTGTCAGAGACCTGTGGCCCCTTAGAGACTAGCAAACTTGGTTTGCTAGAGATGCAGTGCCTTGTGTCAGAGACCTGTGGCCCCTTAGAGACTAGCAAACTTGGTTTGCTAGAGATGCAGTGCCTTGTGTCAGAGACCTGTGGCCCCTTAGAGACTAGCAAACTTGGTTTGGTAGCGATGCAGTGCCTTGTGTCACAGGCCTGTGGCCCCTTAGAGACTAGCAAACTTGGTTTGCTAGCGATGCAGTGCCTTGTGTCACAGACCTGTGGCCCCTTAGAGACTAGCAAACTTGGTTTGCTAGAGATGCAGTGCCTGGTGTCAGAGACCTGTGGCCCCTTAGAGACTAGCAAACTTGGTTTGCTAGAGATGCAGTGCCTGGTGTCAGAGACCTGTGGCCCCTTAGAGACTAGCAAACTTGGTTTGCTAGCGATGCAGTGCCTTGTGTCACAGGCCTGTGGCCCCTTAGAGACTAGCAAACTTGGTTTGCTAGAGATGCAGTGCCTTGTGTCAGAGACCTGTGGCCCCTTAGAGACTAGCAAACTTGGTTTGCTAGAGATGCAGTGCCTGGTGTCAGAGACCTGTGGCCCCTTAGAGACTAGCAAACTTGGTTTGCTAGAGATGCAGTGCCTGGTGTCAGGCCTGTGGCCCCTTAGAGACTAGCAAACCTGGTTTGCTAGAGATGCAGTGCCTGGTGTCAGAGACCTGTGGCCCCTTAGAGACTAGCAAACTTGGTTTGCTAGAGATGCAGTGCCTTGTGTCACAGACCTGTGGCCCCTTAGAGACTAGCAAACTTGGTTTGCTAGAGATGCAGTGCCTTGTGTTACAGGCCTGTGGCCCCTTAGAGACTAGCAAACTTGGTTTGCTAGCGATGCAGTGCCTGGTGTCAGGCCTGTGGCCCCTTAGAGACTAGCAAACTTGGTTTGGTAGCGATGCAGTGCCTTGTGTCACAGGCCTGTGGCCCCTTAGAGACTAGCAAACTTGGTTTGCTAGCGATGCAGTGCCTTGTGTCAGAGACCTGTGGCCCCTTAGAGACTAGCAAACTTGGTTTGCTAGAGATGCAGTGCCTTGTGTCAGAGACCTGTGGCCCCTTAGAGACTAGCAAACTTGGTTTGCTAGAGATGCAGTGCCTGGTGTCAGAGACCTGTGGCCCCTTAGAGACTAGCAAACTTGGTTTGCTAGAGATGCAGTGCCTGGTGTCAGAGACCTGTGGC
>NW_027056749.1:0-5000 GCF_011386835.1 Chrysemys picta bellii
CCATGTATTGTTCCCTCCCGCAGGAATGGGCCAGTGGGAAAAGTTCTACAAGATTCACGTTGCATAGCTTATGGTGTGTTGTCCACTTAAGAGGGTGGACTTAGGAGCCTACTAAACTTTAGAGGGCCCAAGGCTTCCCACTCCATGAATCACAGGGATCTTTAAAGGAAAAAAAAGAACCCTTGATCCAAGGAGGTAGGAATAGTCCTGTATCAATTGGACCTGCCTCCACCAGGATTTACACTTTCTCCTTATTTGCAGTGGAGCACGGCTCTGGCAGTAGATGCAGTGGAGCCCAAGGGCATTAATATAGCTCCAGACTTAATTAAATTTCTTGGGGTTTCCTGGATTTCTTCATTAAAATGTAGGGGCTCATCAAGGAATGGTGCTTCATTTTGACAGGTCTCTTGCTCCACCCTAACCCCACCTAAAACTTTGTGTAGCCCCAACAGACACTCTGATCAGACTGAGGAGATAGGTACACAGAAGGACCTCTTCAAATGTGTAGCTGGTGATGAATCTTTGGCCCCATGGATGTTTGGAGTAGGGTTGAATGTGTACGTTTATAAAAATGCCCTAACATTTAACCTTTAACAACCAAAGGCTCCTGAAACAAAACCCTGAAACATTTAGAATACAATAATGCTGTAATTTATAACAAAAGTAATAATAGCCCAATAGACTGTTAGCTCAGAAAAATATTCTTAACTTCTAATTTGACATTTCAGTGTTTTCACTGTCTGCTATCACAAATAAATATAAAGTCAGACTGCCAGACATGATAATTGGTCTTTATTTTTAAATTGCCCTTGGGGAAAAAAATAGCAGTTGCCCCTTTGTCACCACAGTGTCTCACGAGGTCTTAAAAATAGCTGAGAGGAGAGCCGTGTGTGTCTTGAGAACCTCAGCATGAGTATTACCAATGAAAGGTATTGGTCAGGGATGCTGCATGGGATTAACATTAAAGAATGAAAAATTTTGAGCCTAAGTGAACTGATAGCATCCCTTTAAAAATATATATTCTCTTTAAAGGTGGTATGCAAATGCCAGCTATGCTTGAGAGAGAGTCTGAAATGACTGAAAATCATGTACATGGAACTAGGCTGATGGGCAAGAGGAGGAATCAAGTGTAACAAGGCTAATTGGGATGGGGAAAGGAATTGTGGAGCCTGAGATCCAGGCTGTGTTGAGGAGGGTGTGGTAGAAAGTAATACCAAATTTAATGATCTGACATTACTTTTTAAAAATAGACCCTTTTTGGAGCCAAACCCTTTTTGGAGCCAAATAACCAATTTAACTTTAATGTCTAGAAGGAATAGTGTTCATATCACTATGAAAATATCACTGGCTCTGAAAGTTCATTAACAAAATGGAAAAATCAACATTTGTTTCCTGCTTGGAAGGTAAAATCTTGGCCAATTAGCTTCTTTGAAATAAGCATTTCCTGTGTTCATGGAGAGGGGGGACAATGGAGGGTAATGTAAGGTTTTCAAAATATTTGTCAGCCATATTTAATCCTCCAGAGCTGCTCATTTTCTGTTCTGAATGAGATAGCAAACAATTCAGGGGTTCATGGCATTAAGCTATGTGACTTAGTGCAGAATGGGAATCCAGTGTTCTTTCTCCTAGCTTCCTCTTTTGCATTTCTTCTAGGGCAGAAATAGGGAAGCAATCTATATGACTTAAAAAAAAAAAAAATCTATTCTTGTTTTAAAATTGTTGTTCACCAATACAAAGTCCTCCTTCCAATTTCTGTGGTTTTAAAAATTACGTTTCCTTATTTTTAAAAATGTTTTTCTCTCCTGTTGCTGTGTGAAAGTTCCAGGCAAACAAACAAAAAAAAAATCCATGAAATAGGCTAGCAAACAACTCTATCAAATGCACAAAATAAACAAACTGGAAAAAATAAAGAAACAAGATGTTTTCATTTATAGAAATCTCATATTTTACTTATTATTGTTGTATGTTTAAAAATCGCAAAAATGTGACATTTTTAATTTGATGGTGCCCCTTTACATGTTAAATGCAACCTCAAATCATTCATCATTTGTTATTGCAGCTGTTGAAGGTTCAGTCTGTCTAGAACTCAGTCTTCATTCAGAGAAAATTGTTGCTGCTAAATACTATAATTGGAAATGGGAGGAAAAAAATGGGAAGTCAGCTGGAGATTGTGCTTTAATGGCTCTATCTCATCATTATCACTAGAGGCTTCTCTAATAAAAGGGAATATCTTCAAACTGACTTTATATTTGAGTCTCTCTCTTATTGATGTCAGAATTTTCCCTTCTGTGTTGTATGTTTTGCCTTGAAGCAGCCTTAAAATATAAAAGTGAAGTTCTAAAAGTCATCCAAGATTTGACATTTTTGTATAAATGGTCATGTTCAAGTGAATAGACATTCAGGATTATACATTTCTTCACTAGTTGATCATTAACAGGCTGAATTTCATACAGAAGTTCTTAAACAGCTACACCGGCAGCTGAGTATTCAGATAAATTAGTAAATGCTGTACAGATCCTTCTAGGAACAGTAACAATAAGGGAAGCTTCAGTCTGATAATCAGTGAGGTTGTTAAGGAAGTTGTTTCTTTACTAGTGTCTCATTGGTTCCTGCCTTTCCCTCTATGCTTAATTGTACGACTAAACAGGTTCCTACAGGTTTGACTTTTCTGGCATATTGTCATTTTCATCATTGTGTATTTCTGAAAGGTACTTATTTTTCAGGTGTTCATAGATAATGTCCAAAGCTTGTTGAAAGGGCATCCCAGATGTTGACAGAAACTTCCTGATGAATTGAGAGTGCATGCTTACAGCTAAAAATGGCAAGCAGTAGTTATTTCATCTGAACTTCATGTGGTTTAGTTAACTGACTAACTTTTAATTATGCATTCTGTCAGAACATGGAAGCCAAGTGTCCTAGAAAAAGGAATTGTCCAATGAGCTTTCAAAGTTAAATATATACAGACATGAAGAGTTAATTTTTTTAATATTTGGGATGGAAGGAAGGTCAGATGGAAGACACGAGAGCAGATTATAATAATATTTAGGTTTATCTCCCAGCATAGCTAGTGCCTGTACTGTTTATTCAATACATTAATGATCTGGAGGATGGCATGGACTGCACCCTCAGCAAGTTTGCAGATGACACTAAACTAGGAGGAGTGGTGGATAGGATACAGAGGGACCTAGACAAATTAGAGGATTGGGCCAAAAGAAATCTGACGAGGTTCAACAAGTGCAGAGTCCTCACTTAGGATGGAAGAATCCCATGCACTGCTACAGACTAGGAACCGAGTGGCTAGGCAGCAGTTCTGCAGAAAAGGACGTAGGGATTACAGTGGACGAGAAGCTGGATATGAGTCAACAGTGTGCCCTTCTTTCCAAGAAGGCTAATGAAGTTTTGGGCTATATAAGTAGAAGCATTGCCAGGAGATCGAGGGACGTGATCATTCCCCTCAATTCGGCATTGGTTAGGCCACATCTGGAGTACTGTGTCCAGTTTTGGGCCCCACACTACAAGAAGGATGTAGAAAAATTGGAAAGAGTCCAGTGGAGGGCAACAAAAATTATTAGGGGGCTAGAGCACATGACTTATGAGGAGAGGCTGAGGTACCTGGGATTATTTAGTCTGCAGAAGAGAAGAATGAGGGGGGATTTGATAGCTACTTTCAACTACCTGAAAGGGGGTTCCAAAGAGGATGGATCTAGACTGTTCTCGGTGGTACCAGATGACAGAACAAGGAGTAATGGTCTTAAGTTGCAGTGGGGGAGGTTTAGGTTGGATATTAGGAAAAACTTTTTCACTAGGAGGGTGGTGAAGCACTGGAATGGGTTACCTAGGGAGATGGTGGAATCTCCTTTCTTAGAGGTTTTTAAGGTCAGGCTTGACAAAGCCCTGGCTGGGATGATTTAGTTGGGGATTGGTCCTGCTTTGAGCAGGGGGTTGGACTAGGTCACCTCCTGAAGTCCCCTCTATGATTTCTGCTGCTACTTTTGATAGAATCCCTTGTACAGCTGAATTGGTCCATGTCTAAAGAGATCACTCCTAACTCTTTTAATGACCCGTCGTTTCTCAACTTTACTTTGTGGCTCCTTGATTTTAACCCTGCCTCTTGTTCTCTTGATTTTTGCTCCACTCCTTATTGAGGAAATGTATACATGATTTGAATGTGGGTTCAAGAACAATGTATTCCAATTCTCGTAAGACTTAACAAACCTTTAGTGCAATCTGTGTGTCTGAGAGAATGAGGAGAGACAGTTGATTTTTATTTTTCAGAAACATTCTATTGATATGAATCTCTATTCTGACCTCTACAGAACCTGATATTATTTAAATTATGTAGGTATCTCTATACTTTGTTTGTAAGCTCTTCTGGGCAGGGATTGTCATTTTGTTATGTCTGTACAGTGCCTAGCAAAATGGAGACGTCCTCCTCAGCTGGGGCTCTTTGTTGCTACCATAATACAAATAAATATTAATAGACTAGAGTGTTTACCAGAAACTCTATGTAGTCACCTTTGTTTGACTTGCTACTCAGACTCATGTACAGTAACTCCTCTCTTAACGTCGTTATGTTCCTGAAAAATGCGACTTTAAGTGAATCCAATTTCCCCAGAAGAATTAATGTAAATGATGTGGTTAGGTTCCAGGGAAATTTTTTTCACCAGACAAGAGACTATATTATATACACCTCTACCTCGATATAATGCTGTCCTCGGGAGCCAAAAAGATCTTACCACATTATAGGTGAAACTGCGTTATATTGAACTTGCTTTGATCCACCGGAGTGCGCAGCCCCGCCCCCCCGGAGCACTGCTTTACCGTTTTATATCCGAATTCGTGTTATATCGGGTCGCGTTATATCTAGGTAGGTGTGTGTGTGTGTGTGTGTGTATACACACACACTCTCTCTCTCTCTCTCTCTCTCGGTTTTAAACAAACAATTTAAATCTGGTATACAGTGATGATGATTATGAAGCTTGGTTGTGGTGGAGGAGTCA
>NW_027056750.1:0-5000 GCF_011386835.1 Chrysemys picta bellii
CATTTATGCAGAGGGCCTCCTGATGTATAATACAATGTAGAAAACTCACCTCTTTATCAGGGTCATCTTCTTTTACTTTGTCCTGAATTCTTTTAAAAAGTCCTACGTTTTTCCCACTTAAATTTGGTGATCCATCTGCAGTTACGATTGCCAGTTTACTCCAAGGGAGCTTCAGATGTGCAAGGCAGCAGACACCTTCTCATATAAATCTGATTCCTTAGTTGTGCCTTTCATTGATTCAATTGATAAAAAGTCATCTGATTTCAAATTTCAAAAATCAGTAACTGTGCTGTGTCCTTAATGTCAGTGCTATCAGCGAGAGCTAAAAAAACAAGGTAAAGCCCTGTGCTTTCTTGTTCAACTCAGAAGCCAAATTTCACCAATCACTTCTACACATCGAGTAACAGTTCTTCATGACAAACTAATGTTCTCAAATTTGTTTTGGTATTCCGGGCACAGAATGCTAGCAACATAAACCATACATTCTTTCAAAAACTCTACTTTAGCAAAAGGCTTATTTTGTTTAGCGACTTTAAACGCCAGAACATAACTTGCCTTTGTAGTGGCTTCCTGAACTGTAGCTTGTTGCACATAAATATTTTGCTGAGCTTTTAAGTTTGTGGCGAGTTTCTCAGCTTTTCTTGCCCTTTCCTCAGTTGTTAAATTACTGCCATAATTAGGATAGTTCGTTGAAAAATGGTAAATCAAACTGTACTCCTTGAACACTGATCCTCTCCTGACAAATCAGGCATACAGCCTTTGAGTTCACTTTTGTGAAAAAATATTTTGCATTCCGTTCTTTGTTAAAAACCTGACACTCTTTGTCCGTGTACAGGAGTTTGCCGGGGCTCGACCCGCTCCGGGGCGGCGGGGAGCCACACCGACTCACTACCTGCTGGGGCTTGAGTGCTTTGTCTGGCTGCAGGGTCTTGCCCGGCAGCCCTTGCAGTCCTGAATGATACAGGAAGGCCGACCCTGGCTCAGGGCAGATACCAACGTTATGTCAGGGCTCAGACTCTTAGTCAGGGTTGAGCAACAGTAAACAAAGTATTTAAGCCCATGCCCTAGGTCAGGGCGGGGCAACAAATGCTGAGGCAGAGCTCAGGCCCTCAGGCAGGGCTGAGTAACAGTAATAGGCCTGAGCCTCAACAGGCCTGGGAGAGGGGAAGACTACCACCCACAGGTTGGGTGGCAGGGGGGACGCAGGCCCTCCCACTCTACTGTGTCCCAGCCCAGGGCCCTAGCAGCAGCAGAAGACTCCGTTGCTTCATCAGTGGGGATCTTGGCCGCAACACACTGACATCGGCTCTGGCAATGCTGCAGCCAGACTGGGGTTGGCTGCCCCTGGGCTACTTCCACACTCCCCCTCTGGGCCTACCTGAGTGCTGGCGTCGGCCTCAGGGGGATCCTGGACCATGGGTTTGTCTGGCCAGGGATCGTTTGGCAAGTCTGGGAGCTCCTCTGGATAGGAGGCGCTGGGCAGGCCCGGCGGCTCCTCTGGGTAGTAGGCGCTGGGCAGGCCCAGCGGCTCCTCGGGGTAGCGGGCGCCGGGCAGGCCCGGCGGCCACTCTGGGCTGTGGAGGCTTCCCAGCCCCGAGGTAGGCTGGGGACATCTGGTCTCTCCGGCTGCTGGGGCCTGACTGGGTTCTGAGGGCCCGGCTTTATACTTCCGGGTCGCTGCCTGACCCTCTGAGGGGCGGGCTCAGAATTCCCTAGCTCCGCCCACTCCGGCCTCTGGATGGGCTCTTCCCCTTCTGGGGCGGCAGGGAGACCCTGGCGCACGCTTACCTCGAGTGCGCCAGGTTGCAGCCCCTGTTCCGGCTCCTCCAGAACCTCTTGTTGAGGTTCTGGCTGCACTTTTCCCCACACCTGTTTATTTATGCACACCCTATCCGTGGCCCCACTAAGTCGCGAGACCTCCTCGTCAACCTCTTCCTGGCCCTGGCCAAACTCACCATCTATAATACCAGGGAGAGGATGTTGGACGAGGGGGTGCTCTGCGACTGTGGGGCCTACTTCTGTACCTCCCTAGTCTCACGTCTCCGGGCGGAGTTCCACTGGGTAGCGTCCGCTGGCTCCCTTGCCACCTTTGAGGAGCAGTGGGCGCTGTCCAGGGTTCTCTGCTCGGTGTCCCCATCCGGCTCCCTGATTTTGAACCTTTGACCGTCACCTCGCTCCCTGCTTTTTTATTAGTTGTCCCAAGCGATCATTTGGTTTCTGGGTCCAGTGGTCCCTCCCGCTAGGTTGGGGGAGGGGCCTTTAGCAGTGGGCGGCTGAGCCCGCCCACTTCCCGGTTCACCAATACCGACTCACTACACTCCACTTTTTTTTTTTTTTTTTTTTGCAGTGTTCATTTTTGAAAGGGAAAAGAAAATCCAAACTGCTGCCCTTATTTCAAACTGCTGTTTTACAAGATTTCATGCACTGTGAAAAACCTGGGCACTCTCTCTAGCCTGGATTTCTTGGGTGTCAGTGCCCCTGATAATTTTGAGCCATGGCATTCTGTCCCAGAACCCATGTGGACAAGAGGAGGCAGAGGCAGGTGTAAACTCATCTGTAACTTTATGTCCAACTCTCCCCCCCCCCCCTCAAAATGGTATATTTGAAATGTTCTTACTGTTGTACTTTGAGTTCTGTTTGCACTGTTGCGTTCATTAAAAGTTTACATAGTAAGGGATGTTACGAAGGTGGGGCGGGAGGACTCATGGGATGTGGCGGAGGGGGGCTTTATAAGGGATGTTACCGAGGTGAGAGGAGGGGGGATTCATAGGGTGTGGCACGGGGGGGCTCTACAGGGGTGGTATTGGGGACACCAAGGCAGCCATACCAGGCACCGCCACGGGTGGAGGCTGCGGCCCCTGGGCAGTTTCGAGGCTCTTGAGGGTGGGGCCACAAGAGACCACGAGGGGATTGGGCATGCCGGTGTGGGGGGGCGGGGGAGGGGGGGGGCTGCCATGTAGGGGCAGGGTTCCGATCCCGGAAACAGTGCGGTGAAGTCGCTCCTGCACAGTGTGGCTCTTCTGTGTGCCGGAAGGAATCTTCCAGGAAGATGGTGCTCATCAGTGAGTCGGGGGCTAGGGAGCACCGGGCGGAGTGAGGCAAGCCCGAGACCCTACTCCCCATTGGGCGTGCCGGAGTGGGACAAGCGCCCGATTCTGCTCCCCGGCGGGAGCTCAAGGTCCAGATAAAAACGTCTCATGAGCTGGAAGCAGCCCGTGGGCTGTAGTTTGTCCACCCCTGAGCTAAGAGGACTAATGTAATTCTTGGATGCATAAGCAGGGAAATACCAAGAAACAGTTGAGAGGGGGTATTACTACTTTATAGCGCTTTGATGAGTAGAACTGGTTGAAAATTTTTCATTAAAATGATTTTTTGATGAAAAATGCCCTTTGTGCAAAATTGAAATATTCTACAGAATTTTTAAACCTGGGAAACCTTAACTCACTTTCTAGGTGTACAGGTGCCCGTAAATCTTTTGATTATATTGCAGTACTAGAATAAGGTTAATCTAGCTCTAAATGATTTTTGCTTCCTATATTCTACAAAGGTAAAATGTCTGTTATTGCTGTGGTAGATACCAACAACATTTAATAGCATTTTAACTGGGAGTATGGAATGGTCGAGATTTTATTTTTTAAATTACATCTTTGACCAAAGCTCCTCTCTCCAGTTCAAGATGAATCAGACTTTTATCACAATCTTTCAGGAAATTATTTTATTTAACACAAATAAACATGGGATTATCTTGTGTTTACATATTGGACAGGGAAAAAAATGAACTGAAGCTGTTAAAGACTAATCCCGTTTCTTAGAAGACAAACAAGACAAATGCACACAAGAGGGGCTGAAAAAGAATAGAAAAGATAGAAAATGGTTCCTGTCGCTGTGTTGTCTCCACTAGTATCTTCACTGCTAGAGAAACAACAGCATGGCACATGGTCTTATTAGCCACTCTGAGACCTGGTAAACTTGTACCAGCCTCAGGCAGTTTAAGGAATTGCTTTCATCATTCTCTCTGGTCACAGGCTGACAGCAGTGTTGTAAAATATATAGTCTTGGCTGGCTAAGCCTGACTTTTATTAAACAGAAGGAAAAAGGAGAGGGATAGGAAAGAGAAGGAATAAGGTGTGGCAGGAAAAGGATACAAAGGGTGTGTGTGACAAAGTCTCACATCCTAGATGGTGTTTGGGATTTAGCTGGAGCCAGTGAAGGTATTGATGTCATCTGGGTCCCTCTCTTGGCCCTGACTGGTGAGGACATCTCTCAGGACGGGGCCGACAAAAGCCCCACAATGCCACAGTGGCTCTTGAGATCCCAGAAGATGGTAGGTGTGGCAGCCATGATGGGGAAACTCTTGGCTAATCTTTGTTAGGGAGTGATGAGCAGAATAGCCAATCCTCTAATTATTGTCCCTAATTTCTGAAACACCAATTTTGGTCTACTGATTTTGGGACTCTCACTTTTCTTCTTTAGCAGGCATGATCTTAATTACAGTCCTTGAATGATATCAGCAGGAGTTTTTGTTTGCACTAGTTTAATCTTTTTGTCTCACTTTTGCAGCTTTTCCCATTAGTATTTTTTATTGTAGGTTATGACACTATATAAACTTTCACTCACTTTTTACAGTTGAGTTCACAATTAGGATAAATCTGCAGGGCCAATTATTACAACAGTTGCTGCACAACATGTGAGTAAAGCACTTGAGTTAGCCATGAACATAAAGGAAAAGGCAAAATTTATCTTCAGCTGATGTTGAACAAGCCAGAAAAGCTTGGATTATATACTCTCCTGTGACAAATTGGAAGCTTTCCCATGTCAGTGCAGTCTACTTCTAAAGAAGCTAAACTCTCATTTAAAAAACAAAACCAAAAACCCCCTCCAAAACCAATTTAGCACTTTTGAAGAAAATATTCTAAATATGAACCAAATGTAAACTGATGCAGAGATGTCGCCTTAAGTCTTCAGACAGTTGTGCTCTGCTGCTGCTCAGAGTTCTGACA
>NW_027056751.1:0-5000 GCF_011386835.1 Chrysemys picta bellii
CCCTGTTAGCCGCCCTGTTTGTTTGCTTCCGCTGCTCGCAGCTGTACCGCTGCCCGGCTGGGCGGCCGCTTTTATGGGCCCCTTGATCAGCCAAGCCCCGCCCAATACTCAGGGCTCGGCGTCCCTCACAGCCCCCAGCCCCTGCCGGCCCCTACAAACCAACACACAAGACCAACAAGGACAGATGCAAATACAGGTACCTTCTCCTCCAATGAGAACTCCCTCTCAAACTCCCCTGTTAGCCGCCCGGTTTGTTTGCTTCCGCTGCTCGCAGCTGTAGCGCTGCCCGGCTGGGCGGCCGCTTTTATGGACCCCTTGATCAGCCAAGCCCCGCCCAATACTCAGGGCTCGGCGTCCCTCACAGCCCCCAGCCCCTGCCGGCCCCTACAAACCAACACACAAGACCAACAAGGACAGATGCAAATACAGGTACCTTCTCCTCCAATGAGAACTCCCTCTCAAACTCCCCTGTTAGCCGCCCTGTTTGTTTGCTTCCGCTGCTCGCAGCTGTAGCGCTGCCCGGCTGGGCGGCCGCTTTTATGGGCCCCTTGATCAGCCAAGCCCCGCCCAATACTCAGGGCTCGGCGTCCCTCACAGCCCCCAGCCCCTGCCGGCCCCTACAAACCAACACACAAGACCGACAAGGACAGATGCAAATACAGGTACCTTCTCCTCCAATGAGAACTCCCTCTCAAACTCCCCTGTTAGCCGCCCTGTTTGTTTGCTTCCGCTGCTCGCAGCTGTAGCGCTGCCCGGCTGGGCGGCGGCTTTTATGGGCCCCTTGATCAGCCAAGCCCCGCCCAATACTCAGGGCTCGGCGTCCCTCACAGCCCCCAGCCCCTGCCGGCCCCTACAAACCAACACACAAGACCAACAAGGACAGATGCAAATACAGGTACCTTCTCCTCCAATGAGAACTCCCTCTCAAACTCCCCTGTTAGCCGCCCGGTTTGTTTGCTTCCGCTGCTCGCAGCTGTAGCGCTGCCCGGCTGGGCGGCCGCTTTTATGGACCCCTTGATCAGCCAAGCCCCGCCCAATACTCAGGGCTCGGCGTCCCTCACAGCCCCCAGCCCCTGCCGGCCCCTACAAACCAACACACAAGACCAACAAGGACAGATGCAAATACAGGTACCTTCTCCTCCAATGAGAACTCCCTCTCAAACTCCCCTGTTAGCCGCCCTGTTTGTTTGCTTCCGCTGCTCGCAGCTGTAGCGCTGCCCGGCTGGGCGGCCGCTTTTATGGGCCCCTTGATCAGCCAAGCCCCGCCCAATACTCAGGGCTCGGCGTCCCTCACAGCCCCCAGCCCCTGCCGGCCCCTACAAACCAACACACAAGACCAACAAGGACAGATGCAAATACAGGTACCTTCTCCTCCAATGAGAACTCCCTCTCAAACTCCCCTGTTAGCCGCCCTGTTTGTTTGCTTCCGCTGCTCGCAGCTGTACTGCTGCCCGGCTGGGCGGCCGCTTTTATGGGCCCCTTGATCAGCCAAGCCCCGCCCAATACTCAGGGCTCGGCGTCCCTCACAGCCCCCAGCCCCTACCGGCCCCTACAAACCAACACGCAAGACCAACAAGGACAGATGCAAATACAGGTACCTTCTCCTCCAATGAGAACTCCCTCTCAAACTCCCCTGTTAGCCGCCCTGTTTGTTTGCTTCCGCTGCTCGCAGCTGTAGCGCTGCCCGGCTGGGCGGCCGCTTTTATGGGCCCCTTGATCAGCCAAGCCCCGCCCAATACTCAGGGCTCGGCGTCCCTCACAGCCCCCAGCCCCTGCCGGCCCCTACAAACCAACACACAAGACCAACAAGGACAGATGCAAATACAGGTACCTTCTCCTCCAATGAGAACTCCCTCTCAAACTCCCCTGTTAGCCGCCCTGTTTGTTTGCTTCCGCTGCTCGCAGCTGTAGCGCTGCCCGGCTGGGCGGCCGCTTTTATGGGCCCCTTGATCAGCCAAGCCCCGCCCAATACTCAGGGCTCGGCGTCCCTCACAGCCCCCAGCCCCTGCCGGCCCCTACAAACCAACACACAAGACCAACAAGGACAGATGCAAATACAGGTACCTTCTCCTCCAATGAGAACTCCCTCTCAAACTCCCCTGTTAGCCGCCCTGTTTGTTTGCTTCCGCTGCTCGCAGCTGTAGCGCTGCCCGGCTGGGCGGCCGCTTTTATGGGCCCCTTGATCAGCCAAGCCCCGCCCAATACTCAGGGCTCGGCGTCCCTCACAGCCCCCAGCCCCTGCCGGCCCCTACAAACCAACACACAAGACCAACAAGGACAGATGCAAATACAGGCACCTTCTCCTCCAATGAGAACTCCCTCTCAAACTCCCCTGTTAGCCGCCCTGTTTGTTTGCTTCCGCTGCTCGCAGCTGTAGCGCTGCCCGGCTGGGTGACCGCTTTTATGGGCCCCTTGATCAGCCAAGCCCCGCCCAATACTCAGGGCTCGGCGTCCCTCACAGCCCCCAGCCCCTGCCGGCCCCTACAAACCAACACACAAGACCAACAAGGACAGATGCAAATACAGGTACCTTCTCCTCCAATGAGAACTCCCTCTCAAACTCCCCTGTTAGCCGCCCTGTTTGTTTGCTTCCGCTGCTCGCAGCTGTAGCGCTGCCCGGCTGGGCGGCCGCTTTTATGGGCCCCTTGATCAGCCAAGCCCCGCCCAAACCTCAGGGCTCGGCGTCCCTCACAGCCCCCAGCCCCTGCTGGCCCCTACAAACCAACACACAAGACCAACAAGGACAGATGCAAATACAGGTACCTTCTCCTCCAATGAGAACTCCCTCTCAAACTCCCCTGTTAGCCGCCCTGTTTGTTTGCTTCCGCTGCTCGCAGCTGTACTGCTGCCCGGCTGGGCGGCCGCTTTTATGGGCCCCTTGATCAGCCAAGCCCCGCCCAATACTCAGGGCTCGGCGTCCCTCACAGCCCCCAGCCCCTCCCGGCCCCTACAAACCAACACACAAGACCAACAAGGACAGATGCAAATACAGGTACCTTCTCCTCCAATGAGAACTCCCTCTCAAACTCCCCTGTTAGCCGCCCTGTTTGTTTGCTTCCGCTGCTCGCAGCTGTAGCGCTGCCCGGCTGGGCGGCCGCTTTTATGGGCCCCTTGATCAGCCAAGCCCCGCCCAATACTCAGGGCTCGGCGTCCCTCACAGCCCCCAGCCCCTGCCGGCCCCTACAAACCAACACACAAGACCAACAAGGACAGATGCAAATACAGGTACCTTCTCCTCCAATGAGAACTCCCTCTCAAACTCCCCTGTTAGCCGCCCTGTTTGTTTTCTTCCGCTGCTCGCAGCTGTACTGCTGCCCGGCTGGGCGGCCGCTTTTATGGGCCCCTTGATCAGCCAAGCCCCGCCCAATACTCAGGGCTCGGCGTCCCTCACAGCCCCCAGCCCCTACCGGCCCCTACAAACCAACACACAAGACCAACAAGGACAGATGCAAATACAGGTACCTTCTCCTCCAATGAGAACTCCCTCTCAAACTCCCCTGTTAGCCGCCCTGTTTGTTTGCTTCCGCTGCTCGCAGCTGTAGCGCTGCCCGGCTGGGCGGCCGCTTTTATGGGCCCCTTGATCAGCCAAGCGAAGCCCCGCCCAATACTCAGGGCTCGGAGTCCCTCACAGCCCCCAGCCCCTGCCGGCCCCTACAAACCAACACACAAGACCAACAAGGACAGATGCAAATACAGGTACCTTCTCCTCCAATGAGAACTCCCTCTCAAACTCCCCTGTTAGCCGCCCTGTTTGTTTGCTTCCGCTGCTCGCAGCTGTAGCGCTGCCCGGCTGGGCGGCCGCTTTTATGGGCCCCTTGATCAGCCAAGCCCCGCCCAATACTCAGGGCTCGGCGTCCCTCACAGCCCCCAGCCCCTGCCGGCCCCTACAAACCAACACACAAGACCAACAAGGACAGATGCAAATACAGGTACCTTCTCCTCCAATGAGAACTCCCTCTCAAACTCCCCTGTTAGCCGCCCTGTTTGTTTGCTTCCGCTGCTCGCAGCTGTAGCGCTGCCCGGCTGGGCGGCCGCTTTTATGGGCCCCTTGATCAGCCAAGCCAAGCCCCGCCCAATACTCAGGGCTCGGCGTCCCTCACAGCCCCCAGCCCCTGCCGGCCCCTACAAACCAACACACAAGACCAACAAGGACAGATGCAAATACAGGTACCTTCTCCTCCAATGAGAACTCCCTCTCAAACTCCCCTGTTAGCCGCCCTGTTTGTTCGCTTCCGCTGCTCGCAGCTGTACCGCTGCCAGGCTGGGCGGCCGCTTTTATGGGCCCCTTGATCAGCCAAGCCCCGCCCAATACTCAGGGCTCGGCGTCCCTCACAGCCCCCAGCCCCTGCCGGCCCCTACAAACCAACACACAAGACCAAGAAGGACAGATGCAAATACAGGTACCTTCTCCTCCAATGAGAACTCCCTCTCAAACTCCCTGTTAGCCGCCCTGTTTGTTCGCTTCCGCTGCTCGCAGCTGTACCGCTGCCTGGCTGGGCGGCCGCTTTTATGGGCCCCTTGATCAGCCAAGCCCCGCCCAATACTCAGGGCTCGGCGTCCCTCACAGCCCCCAGCCCCTGCCGGCCCCTACAAACCAACACACAAGACCAACAAGGACATATGCAAATACAGGTACCTTCTCCTCCAATGAGAACTCCCTCTCAAACTCCCCTGTTAGCCGCCCTGTTTGTTCGCTTCCGCTGCTCGCAGCTGTAGCGCTGCCCGGCTGGGCGGCCGCTTTTATGGGCCCCTTGATCAGCCAAGCCCCGCCCAATACTCAGGGCTCGGCGTCCCTCACAGCCCCCAGCCCCTGCCCGCCCCTACAAACCAACACACAAGACCAGCAAGGACAGATGCAAATACAGGTAGCTTCTCCTCCAATGAGAACTCCCTCTCAAACTCCCCTGTTAGCCGCCCTGTTTGTTTGCTTCCGCTGCTCGCAGCTGTAGCGCTGCCCGGCTGGGCGGCCGCTTTTATGGGCCCCTTGATCAGCCAAGCCC
>NW_027056752.1:0-5000 GCF_011386835.1 Chrysemys picta bellii
TGTCTTTCTCTTTCGACATAGCGCGTCTTCATGTGGGGCAGTGGCAACGATAGTGAGAGCAATGCATTGTGGGTAGCTATCCCACAGTTCAGCTCTGCATCTTGTGTTGATAGGTGTTGTAGGAAGGCAAACTGGATCACAGCACATCATAGTTCTGGGCTCAATGTCCCATGATGCATTGCTTTCCGTCCCAGCATTCCATGTGCTTCCGTCTCCAGTTTCCCGCATTTTTCAACACCCCTTGTTTTCCGCTCAGCCCACCACCTCTATCTGCAGGAATGGATCCCGCACTGCTCTGCTAGCTGTCAGTAGCACATCGTGAATGGTAGTGGAGTCAATCTTGAAGTTCTGAAGGCGATGGGAGTCACAGTTGCCTGACATGGTGTCTGACATGGATAACAGCAGCGTTAGATTGCTTTTGGCATACACAGAACAGCTGAGCATGGTGGAACGTCGCTTTTCAGCTTGGGAAACTAGCACTCAGTGGTGGAATCGCATTGTTATGCAAGTCTGGGATGATGAGCAGTGGCTGCAGAATTTTTGGATGTGAAAAGCCACCTTCCTG
This sequence comes from Chrysemys picta bellii, assembly GCF_011386835.1. Taxonomy (NCBI): domain Eukaryota; kingdom Metazoa; phylum Chordata; order Testudines; family Emydidae; genus Chrysemys; species Chrysemys picta. The sequence goes on from NW_027056752.1 coordinate 566, forward strand.
GAACTGTGTACTGAGCTCCCACCAGCCCTGTGGCGCAAGTACACCCAAATGAGAGCTGCACTCTCAGTGGAGAAGCGCGTGGCGATCGCAGTGTGGAAGCTGGTGACTCCAGTCTGCTACTGGTAGGTCAAAAGTCAGTTTGGAGTTGAGAAGTTGACTGTTGGTGCTGTTGGGGGACTGTTAACAGGGCCATTAATCACATCCTGCTGCGCAGGACCGTGACACTTGGCAACATGTGTGACATTGTGGATGGCTTTGCAGAAATGGGTTTCTGTAACTGTGTGGGGCGATAGATAGCACTGGTCTACAATTTTTGAGAAGTCGTCTGCTTCAGAGATAAAATGTGCTATTTATTATGTATTTTGATGTGCTGAATTCAAATATGACAATTAAAACAACTGATTGGCTACTGTTTCTAAGATATTTAAGTTTTTACATTTTATGTCTATGTATATTGTGTAGATAGTGGAGTTTTAATCATAAATTGTAAACCTAGGTCTTTTCATGTGTTTATGGTTGCTTTACATGATAATGTTTCACCTGTCCTGTTTATGTAACACTTTAAAAATCAGAAAAAGGGTTATATAAATAAAATTTATTATGAAACAAAAGGCAAAAAACTATTCTGTACATAGTTTAGTCCTATTCAGTGTCTACTCGGCGCTTCTTGGCTTGTCTCTTGTATTCATTAAATGGAGCATCTCTTGTCACTGTCCAGCAATAGTCTGCAAGCATTGATGGGCTCCATTTGCCCTGATAGCATTTCTCCATTGTTGCAATGTCCTGGTGAAATCACTCGCCGTGCTCGTCACTCACTGCTCCGCAGTTCGGTGGAAAAAAATCTAGATGAGAGTGCAAAAAATGTATCTTTAGTGACATGTTGCCACCAAGACTTTTGTATGCCTTGAGGAGGTTTTCCACCCACAACCTGTAGTTGTCTGCCTTGTTGTTTCCGAGAAAATTTATTGCCACTAACTGGAAGGCTTTCCATGCCATCTTTTCCTTGCCACGCAGTGCATGGTCAAACGCATCATCTCGAAGAAGTTCACGAATCTGAGGACCAACAAAGACACCTTCCTTTATCTTAGCTTCACTTAACCTTAGAAATTTTCCACGGAGGTACTTGAAAGCTGCTTGTGTTTTGTCAATGGCCTTGACAAAGTTCTTCATCAGACCCAGCTTGATGTGTAAGGGTGGTAACAAAATCTTCCTTGATTCAACAAGTGGTGGATGCTGAACTCTTTTCCTCCCAGGCTCCAATGACTGTCGGAGTGGCCAATCTTTCTTGATGTAGTGGGAATCTCTTGCACGACTATCCCATTCGCAGAGAAAACAGCAGTACTTCGTGTATCCAGTCTGCAGACCAAGCAAGAGAGCAACAACCTTCAAATCACCACAAAGCTGCCACTGATGTTGGTCATAGTTTATGCACCTCAAAAGTTGTTTCATGTTGTCATAGGTTTCCTTCATATGGACTGCATGACCAACTGGAATTGATGGCAAAACATTGCCATTATGCAGTAAAACACCTTTAAGACTCGTCTTCCATGAATCAATGTACAGTCTCCACTCATCTGGATCGTGAACGATATTGAGGTCTGCCATCACACCATCGAAGTTGTTGCAGGCTACAAGATCACCTTCCATGAAGAAGAATGGGACAAGATCCTTTTGACGGTCACGGAACATGGAAACCCTAACATCACCTGCCAGGAGATTCCACTGCTGTAGTCTGGAGCCCAACAGCTCTGCCTTACTCTTGGGTAGTTCCAAATCCCTGACAAAGTCATTCAGTTCACCTTGTGTTATGAGGTGTGGTTCAGAGGAGGAGGATGGGAGAAAATGTGGGTCCTGTGACATTGATGGTTCAGGACCAGAAGTTTCATCTTCTTCCTCTTCCTCGCCTGACTCAAGTGAGAATGATTCTGGTGCATCAGGAACCAGCAGTCCTTCTCCGTGGGGTACTGGGCGTATAGCTGATGGAATGTTTGGATAATGCACAGTCCACTTTTTCTTCTTTGACACACCTTTCCCAATTGGAGGCACCATGCAGAAGTTAGAATTGCTGGTATGATCTGTTGGCTCTCTCCAAATCATTGGCACTGCAAAAGGCATAGATTTCCTTTTCCTGTTCAACCACTGGCGAAGATTTGTTGCACAAGTGTTGCTGCATATGTGTGGGGTCCACCTCTTGTCCTGATCTCCAATTTTGCAGCCAAAATAAAGGTGATAGGCTTTCTTAACCATAGTGGTTATACTGCGCTTTTGTGATGCAAAAGTCACTTCACCACAAACATAGCAGAAGTTATCTGCACTGTTCACACAAGTACGAGGCATCTCTGCTCACTTTGGCTAAACAGAAATGTGTCCCTTTGCAAAATCAAACACTGACAAATAAGAGAGCACGACACTGTATGATTTCTAGAGCTGATATAGGGCAATTTGTTCAGCAGAGTGATGTAAGCTTTGTTATGATTACATCATCCATGACTTCTAGGAATAACATGATGCAATTCATATCATGTATGACGCAATACCAGCTTCAGATTGCATCATTCATTGTTTTGCCTAAAAAGCAAGTACTGTCCAAACCCAGTCATAGATTTATTCATAGATCCAGTCAAAGATGTATTTTAGTCATTTCTGGTTTAAATTGAGATCCCTTCCCTTTATAACTCACTTATCCTCCGCCATTCCCAAGTCAAGGGTCGAATATACTGACCCAATAGCATATCTTGAAAACTAGAGCCAATCAACAATTTTAAGCATCATTTTCGTTCTCAGTGACCCAAATTAGTAAAGTTTGACTACACTTATTTCAGAAGCATTTTGGCTGTAGAGCAGTGTAGCACGCATATTCCAATTTTGGCACCAGATGCCTTGCTATGGAATATACCAATCGGAAGGGGTACTTCTCCACGCTGTTGAAGGCACTCATGGATCACCATGGGTATTTCATTGACAGCAATGAGGGGAGGTCTGGAAAAATTCACGACACATGAATTTTTAGGAACACCGGCCTTTACAGAAAGCAGAAAGTGGGGACTTTTTTTCCAGACCTGAAGATCCCCGTAGGGGATATCGAAATGCCCATACTCATCCTGGAGGACCTGGCATACCCCTTAATGCCATGACTCCTGTAGCCATACATGGGAAACCTGAATAGCAGTAAGGAACATTTCAATAAAAGGCTGACTGGGGATAGGATGACCATGGAATGTGCATTTGGCAGATTAAAGGCTTGCTGGTGATGCCTTTAGGACAGGTTAGACCGCATTTGGGAAAATATTCCCATGATCATAGGCATGTGTTGCACGTCGCATAATATTTGTGAAGGAAAGGGCGAAAAGTTTGTTTAGTGGTGAACTACTGAGACAGAACACTTGGCTGCTGATTTTGAGCATCTAGATACCAAGGCTATTAGAGGGGTACAATGGGGGGCAATTCGAATCAGGGAGACTTTGTGTTTTTAAAATGAGAACAAATAATGTTTATTGCTATGCATGGGATTGTAATACATAATGAAGTCCAGTTTTGGTAGGGTAGGAAGCAGTTGTGATTGTTCAGGCCCAGGGTTCAATGTAAGGAAATGATAAAAATGCCTGCTTCTTTGCTGTTGCCATCTGCTATCATAACTTCACCGGAAACAAATAAAGAGTGCTTATTATTCAAATAACTTTGCTCTTATTGCCAAAAAACCCACAATACCACACACACACACACAGCTTTCATTTGAAAAGGTGTCTGTGGATGTGGAGTGAATGGTAAAGTGAGAAGTCCCAGAAATCGGAAAGGAATGTGCAGGTGGAGTTTGGGGAGGACATGGGAAAGAGTTGTGAATGTGCTGAAGGGAAGGGAGGACACCCATCTGCTCAGTCGGGGGCATCAGGAGGGACTACAGCATGTTGGTTTGCCGCTCCAAAACTTTTATCAGCCTCTCCATTGCATCCCTAGCGCATGCCTCATTTTCTTTTCTTTCCTGCTTGTCACTTTCCCTCCACTGCCTGCATTCTGTCTTCTCTGCATCAGACTACTGCAGAGCCTCCCAGAAAATATCTTCCTTGCTCCGTCTTGGTCGCTTTCTTATCCGGTGGAGACACTTGGCTGGAGTGGAGGGGGTGCCTCCTTTCAAGGACATATCTGGTGAAGCACAAGTAACAATAAACAGAAGCATTATTGTTAAGTACATGTGCAGCATTGAAAGGCTACATTAAAATATACTGCTGGTAACACACCTATCACTTTCCCGTTAACCCTTGACAAGCACAAATGCCGGCAAACACTACAAGCCTCGTGAGTGTTCCCAGAGACGGGTGACGTTGTGCGTGGAGAAAAGCAATGGGAAATGGGTCGTGGGTCACTTCTCAGGGGACAATACTCTTAAGTTTCTCACCCTTTTCCACAGGCAGGGGACATTGTGGCAGATATCTCTCTC
>NW_027056753.1:0-5000 GCF_011386835.1 Chrysemys picta bellii
GTGGACTTGCAGCTGAAAAGGATCCTAAAAGGAGCAGGTAAGAACCCCTTGATCATCCTTCACGTAGGAAGAAATGACACGGCTAGGTTCTCGCTAGAGAGAATCAAGGGAGATTATGCCAGGCTGGGGAAGACGCTTAAGGAATTCGAGGCTCAGATCATCTTCAGTGGGATTCTGCCTGTTCCTAGAGAAGGGCAGTAAAGGGGTGAAAGGATTGTGATGATAAATAGTTGGCTAAGGGAGTGGTGCTATAAAGAGGGCTTTGGGATGTATGGCCACTGGGAGGCTTTCGGGGACAGAAAACTGTTCTCACGGGACGGACTTCACCTGAGTAGGGAAGGAAATAGACTTCTGGGAGGGAGGCTGGCTCATCTCATCAAAAGAGCTTTAAACTAGGAATTTGGGGGAGACGGTTGGGAGATGTCCAGTTAATCTCCACACCAGATTATAACATTGAGAGGGAGGACAATGAGATAAGAACAGATACAGCCAGGGGGAAGAGATTGGACATAAGGAGGAGGGGCGTGGATACCAGACTAATGGGTCATACTAGCAATATGGTGTCCATATCAAATGGGAGAATGTGAGAGAGGCCAAAAGGCATAAATTAAGATGTTTATACACCAATGCGAGAAGCCTAGGTAACAAAATGGAGGAATTGGAGCTCCTGGTCCGAGAAATGAAACCGGATATCGTAGGAATAACTGAAACGTGGTGGAACAGTAGTCATGACTGGAGTACAGGTATGGAAGGGTATGTGCTGTTTAGGAAAGACCGGATCAAAGGTAAAGTTGGGGGAGTAGCATTGTATGTCAATAATGAGGTAAACTGTAAATAAATAATAAGCGATGGAATGGATAAGACGGAATCTGTCTGGGCATTACTCACATTGGGTAAAAGAACTACTAGAGCCTTCCCTGGATAGTGCTTGGGGTGTGCTATAGACCGCCGGGATCTAGCCTGGATAGGGACAGAGAACTCATTAACGTTTTTAGGGAAGTAAATACTAATAGGAACTGTGTAATCATGGGAGACTTTAACTTCCCAGATATAGATTAGGGAACAAATGCTAATAACAATAATAGGACTCAGATTTTCCTAGATGTAATAGCTGATGAATTCCTTCATCAAGTAGTTGCTGAACCGACGAGGGGGGATGCCATTTTAGATTTGGTGCTGGTGAGTAGTGAGGACCTCGTTGAGGAAATGGTTGTAGGGGACAACCTTGGCTCAAGTGATCATGAGCTAATTCCATTTAAACTAAATGGAAAGAATAACAGAATTAAATCGGAGACTAAGGTTTACGATTTCAAAAGGGCTAACTTTAATACATTAAGGAGACTGGTTAGGGAAGTGGATTGGACTAACATATTTAGGGATCTAAAGGCGGAAGGCGCCTGGGATTATTTCAAGTTGAAGTTGCAGGAGCTGTCAGAGGCGTGTATCCCAAGAAAGGGAAAACGGTTCGTAGGCAGGAGATTTAGACTGAGCTGGATGAGCAAGCATCTCAGAGGGGTCATTAAGAAAAAACAGGAAGCGTACAGGGCGTGGAAGAGGGGGGGGATCAGCAAAGAAACCTACCTTATTGAGGTCAGAGCATGTAGAGATGGAGTGAGAAAAGCCAAAAGCTGAGTAGAGTTGGACCTTGTGAGGGGAATTAAAACCAATAGTAAGAGCTTTTATAGCCATATAAATAGGAAGAAAACAAAGAAAGAAGAAGTGGGACCGCTTAAGAATGTAGATGGAGTGGAGATTAAGGATAATCTAGGCATGGCACAATATCTAAATGAATATTTTGCATCGGTATTAATGAGGCTAATGAAAGGCTGAGGAATAGTAGAAGCGAGACGGATGGGAATAAAGGAGTGGGGATTGACATTACCGTATCCGAGGTAGAAGCCAAATTTGAACAGCTTAACGGGACTAAATCGGGCAGACCGGATGATCTTCATCCGAGAATATTAAAAGAACTGGCACGGGAAATTGTAAGCCCGTTAGCGATAATTTTTAATGAATCCATAAACTCGGGGGTGGTACCGTTTGACTGGAGAATAGCTAATGTGGTTCCTATTTTCAAGAAGGGGAAAAAAAGTGACCCGGGTAACTACAGGCCGGTTAGTCTAACATCTGTAATATGCAAGGTCTTGGAAAACATTTTGAAGGAGAAAATAGTTAAGGACCTTGAGGTCAATGCCAATTGGGACAAATTACAACACGGTTTTACGAAAGGTAGATCGTGCCAAACCAACCTGATCTCCTTCTTTGAGAAAGTAACAGATTTTTTAGATAAAGGAAATGTGGTGGATCTAATATACCTCGATTTCAGTAAAGCGTTTGATACGGTACCGCATGAGGAATTATTGGTTAAATTGGAAAAGATGGGGATCGATATGAAAATCCATAGGTGGATAAGGAACTGGTTAAAGGGGAGACTGCAGCGGGTCGTACTAAAAGATGAACTGTCAGGTTGGAGGGAGGTTACTAGTGGAGTTCCTCAAGGTTCGGTTTTGGGTCCGATTTTATTTAATCTATTCATTACTGACCTCGGAACCAAATGTAGGAGTGGGCTGATAAAGTTTGCGGATGACACAAAGTTGGGAGGTATTGCCAATTCGGAGAAGGATCGGGATATCCCCCAGGGAGATTTGGATGAGCTTGTAAACTGGAGTAATAGTAATAAGATGAAATTTAATAGTGAGAAGTGTAAGGTTATGCATTTAGGGATAACTAACAAGAATTTTAGTTATAATCTGGGGACGCATCAGTTGGATGTAACGCATTAGAGGAGAAGGACCTCGGAGTCCTGGTTGATCGCAGGATGACTATGAGTCGGCAATGTGACGTGGCCGTGAAAAAAGCTAATGCGGTCTTGGGATGCATTAGGCGAGGTATTTCTAGTAGGGATAAAGAGGTGCTGGTTCCGTTATACAAGGCACTGGTGAGACCTCATTTGGAGTATTGTGTGCAGTTCTGGTCTCCCATGTTTAAAAAGGATGAAATCAAACTGGAACGGGTACAGAGAAGGGCCACTAGGATGATCCGAGGAATGGAAAATCTGCCGTATGAAAGGAGACTCGAGGAGCTAGGTCTGTTTACCTTAACCAAAAGAAGGCTGAGGGGGGATATGATTGCTCTCTTTAAATACCAGGGAGGGAGAGCAATTATTTCAGCTCAGTACTAATGTGGACACTAGAACGAATGGATATAAACTGGCCGTCGGGAAGTTTAGGCTCGAAATTAGACGACAGTTTCTAACCATCAGAGGGGTGAAGTTTTGGAACAGCCTTTCAAGGGAAATAGTGGGGGCGAAAGACCTCTCTGGCTTTAAGATTAAGCTTGATAAGTTTATGGAAGGGATGGTTTGATGGGATACAGTGATTTTAGTCAATAGGTCAATAACAATGGTCAATGATGGGATATTAAAAGTTACTACACAGAACTTTTCCAGGCGGTCTGGCTAGAGAATCTTGCCCGCATGCTCGGGGTTCAGCTGATGGCCATATTTGGGGTCGGGAAGGAATTTTCCTCCAGGGTAGACTGGCAGAGGCCCTGAAGGTTTTTCGCCTTCCTCCGCAGCATGGGGCAGGGGTCGCTTGCTTGAGGATTCTCAGCGACTTGAAGTCTTTAAATAATGATTTGGGGAGTTCAACAGCTAAGTCAAGGGAGAGAATTCTTCCAGGAGTGGGTGGGTCAGGTTTTGTGGCCCACATCATGTGGGAGGTCAGACTAGATGATCATAATGGTCCCTTCTGACCTTAGAGTCTATGAGTCTATGAGATCTCCCTCACTGCCCAGCACCCCCCAACAGGCCCCCACTGCCTAGCACCCCAAAACACACAAACCTCCCCCACTGCCCAGCGCCTCCACACCCTCACAGCCCAGCACCCCCCGCAAACCTCCCAGACACTCACTCCACCACACCCTTCCCCCTTCCCTGGCCGCACTCACCAGCCCTGCTGGGAGGTCTCTGGCTCCTAGGGTGAGAGCGGCAAGGGGAGTCTCCAGTGGTGAGCGGGAGCCGGTTCGTGGGAACCGGTTGTTAAATTTAGAAGCCCTTTTAGAAACAGTTGTCCTGCGCGGGACCGGTTCTAAAAGGGCTTCTAAATTTAACAACCGATAAGTTGAAGTGACCAGGACCATAGCTGGGGGGGAGCAGAGGGAGCGGCTGATCCCCCTGAGCACATTATGCAAAAGTGGTGCCTTAAGAGCCGACCCCATGGGTGCTCCAGCTCTCCGCCCCGCTCCCCGGCCCCAGCTCACCTCCACTCCGCCTCTGAACACTCCGCCCTGCTTCTCCCCCTCCCCCACCCGCTTCCCGCGAATCAGCTGTTCGCGCGGGAAGCCTGGGAGGGCAGAGAAGCAAGCGGCGGCTTCGTGCTCAAGCCCAGGAAGGCGGAGACGGAGCGGAGGTGAGCTGGGGTGGGGGGAGCCGTCCGCGCCACAGCAGGTAACCCGGGGGGAGGGGCGCGCAGGGGAACCGCTCCCCGCCCCAGCTCACCTCCACTCTGCCTCCCTGGGCCTGAGCACGAAGCCGCCGCTTGCTTCTCAGTTCTCCCAGGCTTCCTGCGCGAACAGCTGATTGGCGGGAAGCGGGGGGGCTGCAAGCTCAGACTGACCCAGTGTTCCAGGCACTGCGCGGTGGCAGCGTGGCCCGGCTCCAGCCGAGCGGCGCGGCTGTAGCGCTGCCACCCACCTCCAGGCAGCGCGGTAAGGGAGCAGGGAGGGGTGCTGGATAGAGGGCAGGGGAGTTCAGGGGGGTGGTGGGGGGCTGGATAGGGGTCGGGGCAGTGAGATGGCAGGGAACAGGGGGATTGAATGGGGGTAAGGGTACCGGGGGGCAGTCAGGAAGGAGCAGGGGTTGGATGGGGCAGTGGGAGGCAGTCAGGGGCAGGGGTTCCAAGCGTGGTCAGGGGACAGGGAGAAGGGGTGGTTGGATGGGGAATCAGGAGAGGAGTTGGATGGGGCGGCGGAGGTCAGTCAGGGGACAGGGAAGGGGGTGG
>NW_027056754.1:0-5000 GCF_011386835.1 Chrysemys picta bellii
ATACTGGATTGTGTGGCTTGTCCAGAGAAGACTTGGCCCTTCCCTTCCTTACATAGGACCCAATCCTGCATCCATTAAAGGCTCGATCCAATGCTCATTGAAATCAAATGGGGACCTTTCCGTTGACTTCAATGGGCATTGGATCGGTCCTTAGATCAATGTCAAAACTTTCATTGACTTCAGCGGGTGTGTGACTGGGCCCTCAGAGAGAAATGCACTTTGCTGTCGTTCGAAGAGAAGAATTCCATGTGTATTTTGAGTCTGCACAAAGCAGACGCAGCCTGTATCTGTAAGAGTGAGATGATTCAGCCAGAATAAAGATTATCCTTTGGGGATCACTTGTATTCACCCTTTCCCCCTGTTATTTTTAACCTCTCTTGTTTTTCCTGCAGCTCATGGGCTCCTGGATGCAGTCCAGGAAAGATTGCCTGCGGGAGAGGGCTGTATGGAGCAGCATACTGCTCCTAAACTTCGTGGCCACAGAAGTCAAACTGGATGTGAGTAACTCTTGACTTCTAGTGACCTGATTGCAAACTAGACCTACAGGGCACTCTTCCACGCCAGAGAAACTTCCTGCTAAGAAGTATGTTGATGGGCCCCACAGTGCAATGCTCCCTAATAGGCGGAGGAAAAACCGATCTCGTTGCTCGTCCATCATCCACAGGAAGAACGGGTTTTTCTATGGTTGGATCTAATGAATTTCAGAGAAAAGAGATTTCAAAATCCTAGAGACTGAAGACATTTCATCCCCAGCTGGTTCCCTGTTTGCCTCCATTCCTCATCCTAGTACCATGGGATACTTTCCTCTTGTAGAGCTGCAGGAAGAGGCCTCTCCATTCCAGCCCACCTCAGCCGTTACAGATCATTATGATCCTGATCTTGCTCCCACTGACGTCTGTGGCAAAACTCCAGTGGACGTCTGTGGTGCGGGATCGAGCCCTATATTCTTCTTCTGGCTCCCAAGCCTCTTCTGAAAAGGGAGAGCTGAAGATCACGCCCCATTATAGAAAGGGACTGTGTGGATATAGACTCCTTGCCTAGGAGACACAGCCCGCTTTACCTGCAGTGGTAATGGATTCCTCCTCTCCTCTTTTGTACCATTAGGAAGCGTCTCCATTCACCAGGCTCGGACACCTGGTTGCAGTGCTGGGGATCCGCTGTGGGGATCCCGTCAAGGAGATCGGCTCAAAGGCAGCAGAGGCTGTTCATTACCTCATCTCTATTGCGTGGCGCCAAAAGAGTAAGAGAAGCACTGATGAGCATCTGAATCCCCCTCCTGGAAGCTAAATGCTAGAGACTTTCCTCAGGCAAAGCTCCTGTTCAGGGTAGTGCCTGAGGAAGAAGTAGAGCATCTGGCTCGGTATTTGTTCCTTTGAACAGAGTGCTGGTTTTTTTGTGGCTCTAGAAACAAGCGTCTGATAGTCATCCCGTAATTCTAGCCCTGACTTTCAAAGAAAGGAAAGGGGAGGGGGGAATACAGAGAAAGGCAACACACGTTACCACAAACTGAGACTGGTAGAGCTAATTCCTTCAGTGGGAATGGGAAGGGTCAGTGGGACACGATGATAGGGGATTAAACGCCATCAGACCAATTAGATCAGTTCGAGATGCCTGTACCCCGAACGCCCCAGAACTTTGATGGCTGTTGGAAATCTGGATCCAAATCTGGGGCTCAATTCATGACTGTGTTAATCCACTTCTATGCCACTGAAGTGTTTTGGCTAGATTCCAGTCACCACTTGATAGAGCCACTTTACTCTGGGAGTCAAGGCCCTGATCCAGCACAACATTTACGCACATCTGTAACTTTCATCAGGCGAGTAGTCCCACGGAAGTCCCTGGGATTATTCATCTGCTTCGAATAATGTATGTGCTTAAATGCTTTCCTGGATCAGGGCCAAACCAAGGGCTTTGTCCAGTAAAGAGGGATGAGAGCAGAAGCCAGGAAGCAGAATGGAAAGTTAAGAGTGTTATTAACATGTATTTCAGTTGCACAGTTGGACAGAAAGAATGTGGAATGGACTGAACAGAGGAACAAGGAATTTCTGGCTGCTTGGAGCCCCACTGTGGTTTGCAACAGCCCCTCCAAGATCGCAGAGGTAATCACGTCCTGGCACTAATGACCATTCTACATTGGTGTCAGTACAATACGGTATTGCACAGCTCCAAACTACTTCCTGTCCCTGGATCGCCCATCTCTATTGTGTATGGCTTACCCAAGAATTACAGCTCCTGCCCTTCCTCATGGCTAGAAATGACATGCTCAGAAAGAAACAAGATGGGTGAGGTCCAATTTTTTTATTGGATCAACTTCTGTGGGTGAAAGAGACAAACTTTGGAGCCATACAGAGCTCTTCTTCAGACAGACACAGAAGAGCTCTGTGTAGCTCAAAAGCTGGTCTCACTACCAGAAGTTGGTTCAATAAAAGATAGAACCTCACCCACCTTGTGTCTCTAATATCCTGGGACCGACACGGCTACAACAGTGAAGACAACAAATGCTCATAAAGAGTGATCTACTCTCTAGCAAGTGGTTCTCAACCTTTCCAGACTAGTGTACATCTTTCAGGAGACACTGATTTCAGTCCCAGGTGGCGGGGTTCGGCTTTCAGCTTGAGCCCCGGGCGCTGGTAAGGTGGCCGGGTGCCCGGTTTTTGACCAGAAAATCTGGTTGAAAAGGGGATCTGATAGTGTCCGGTCAGATCTACTGACGGACACCCAAAGTCCAGTTACTGCGGGTGAGGGAGGTGGGGAGGTGCCAGGTCATCACCCGCACCAGCCCCTACTCAACCGGGGCTGCCACCTACCCACATCATGCGGCTGCAGCTCCCAGCAGGCAAATTGCTCCTGACCTGGGCGGGGAAGAGGGGAAGAGCAGTGAGCAACAGTGGAAGGGGAGAAGAGGACCAAATGGGGGGCAGGGCCTCGGGGGGAAGAGGCAGGGCAGAAGCGGTCCAGCACTCCTGCATGAGCGTCCGGTTTTTAAATATTACAAAGTTGGCAAACCTAGGCATTGGGCTTGGCTTGGGCTTCAGCTTCTGCATGTATCTTAGATTTGCGGGGGCCCTGCTTGCCACCCCCAATGGTGACCCTAAACTTGTGACCCCCCTAAACCCATCCCATGACCCCCCTGGGGGTTGCCACCCCCAGATTGAGAAACACTGATATAGTAGATAGAGCAGTATAAACAAGTCATTGTCTGTATGAAATGTTAGTTTGGACTAACTTTGCTAGTCCTTTTTATGTAGCCTGTTGTACAACTAAGCAAATATCTAGATGAGTTGATGTACCCCCTGTACCCCCAGGGACGGCAAGTTATATGGGCCCATGGTGCCCGGGCTTGAGAAAATTCAGGGCCCAGGGGACCCGGCTCCACCAATGTTCGGGGCCGGGCCTCTCTCCCAGCCCCGCCTGCCGCCCCCATGCACCTCCCCCGGCCCCGGCTGCCACCCCCGCGCGCCTCCCCCAAGAGCCCCTGCCTTCCCTGGGCAGCGGGCGGCTGCCCCCTGCAGCTCCGCACTGTGCTCCCTCGCCAGCCACTGCCGCAGCCGGCTACAAGGAAGTGGCGCCGGGGCAGGCTGAGGTGGCTGCTGCACCTGCGGAGGGAGGAGCGCATGGCAGCCCCTCCCCCCCGCACCCCAGCAGGAGACTCCGAGTCGACTCGGGGGAGGGGGGAGGCTTATCCTGGCTGGACCTCCTGAGCAGCAGCCTGGGGGGGCTTGGATGAGTGTCGTGTTGGGGGTCGGAGAGGAGGCCTCCCCTTCCTCTCCCACAGAGCTTGCTGCCGTCAGCAGGGAGAGGGCTGCGGGGAGTCCTCCTCTCTGGCCCCCTGCCCCAGCCCAGGGTCAGCCTGCCTGCTGCACCCCAAACTGCTCATCCTTGGACCAGCCGCACGCCCCCTCCCACACCCAAACCCTCTATCCCAGCCCAGAGCCTGCACCCAGCACCCAAACTCCATCTCAGAGCCTGCACCCCTCCTGCACCCAAACTTCCTCCCAGAACCTGCACCCCAAACCCCCTCCCGCACCCAGACTCCCTCCCAGAGCCTTAGGCAGGTGTAGGGGGAGGTGGGACTTGGACCCATTCTGGGCAATGCCAAAAATTATACAAACCTGCCACCCCTGTGTGTACCCCCAGGGGTATGTGTATCCCTGATTGAGAACCACTGCTCTAGCAGATGGGTTCCCAACCTGGGGGGCACAGGCACCCTGCCCTTTCCTTATTGCCAAATGGGACAGGGTCTTGGCTAGTTTGGAAGGGGATTCTGGGAGGGTCCTAGTATAGGAAAGGGAGTGTCCATATGGGGAAGGTTGAACGCCTACTGCTCTCGTACTTTGGGTTGTTAGAAGCTGTCACAACGAGGTCTATACTATATAGGCTTGATCCAAAACCTATTGAAGCCAATGGAAGTCTTTCCATTGATTTCAATGGTCTTTGGGTCAGGCTGCAAGCCAGGAAGTATGGTGATGGTGTCGTAATCAGGACTTGGGTGCTGTATTTATGCTGGGATGTGTTGTAGGAGGGTATCACATACAGTCACAGTCAAAGACTGAGTACTGTAACAGTCATTACTAATATTACTACATGGATCCCGCAACTGCTGATCTTTTAATGGTGACCCTTGCACCTCGGATGCCTGAGAAGTAGGTGTCTGACACCACTAAATGCACATCCTGACGTGCACGGCAGCACTCCTAGGTTGGCCACTGTAATGGTTTAACTAGTCCTCTTGCCTCACTGTGAGTGATATGGTTTCGCAGCAGAAGCCTCATCAGCCACTGGGGCCCTGTAATAGAAAGGAGTAAAACAGAGCCCCTGAGAAGCTGGAGAGGACCTGCAACCCCCAGCCAGGGCTTTCTCTGGGCTCCAGTAGTTATCAGCCCCCCGTGGAATCAGGACGAGGCCTTTTGTAAATTACACTTTTCCCTGTATGCTTCAGCTCTTTGGAATCTATTTCAACCCAAGAGAGAGGACAGATTTCATTCTGACTGTTATGGATG
>NW_027056755.1:0-5000 GCF_011386835.1 Chrysemys picta bellii
GATCAGACAGCTGGATTCCCTCCTGGATTCTGTTAGGATGGCACTTTTCATGCCAGAGCGAGAGAGACATAAAATGGAACAAAAGCCCAGATTCTCAAAGGTATTTAGACTCCTAACTCCCATGGATTTCAGTGGGAGTTAAGTGCCTAAATACCTTTGAGGTTCTGCGCCAAAAAACCAATTTAATTTGGTGACCCTTTTCAAACAGAATTTAAGCAAAGTGGGTCTCTGTTGGTCAGAGGTAGGACAGCCATGGGGAGTAAGAAACCCCACTTACTTTTTTCCCCTCAGTAATAGAGTAGATCTTGGATCTGAAATCGACTTTAGCCAGCACAATACCCAGCCTCTGCTTCTGTCCAAGTAAAAGCAACTGACACTGAGGGCCAACTGCCAGTGTTCAAATCACAGCATTGTGAGGTCACACTGCAGCACTTATGTCATTGTTGCCATGACCACGGGTGGGTAATAAAGGAAGGACCAAGGGTTGTTAACCATATAAGCGACATAAAGTATTATGGAGGTGCCTGGTGGCGACTCCAGTTAAGGTTAAGGTTTTGTCTAAAATGGGGCATAAATTCCTGCTTTTCCCTATGGGCAGGTGGTTAACCAGTATGGATTAACCGTTACTTTGACCTTTACTCAGTCAGGGAGTTAGGCACATAAATACCTGCAAAACTCTGGGCCCAACTGCCACTCAGAACTTCCCCTGAAGATGGTGGCCTCATTGCTTCTAACTGTCGACATTCCTATGCTGCTCATAGACATTGCGGATGCTCCATCCAGCTGGATGGTGTACACAATGATACCATCCAAGTAGAAGAAACATCTGCTTAAGTCATGAATCTCTGAGAGGCAGCAGGCCCCTGGGTCATCCCAAAAAGCTGAACTGAACTATAATGATGCAGCCCAATAGTGAAGGTTATCTTTATGCAGAACTTCCGTAAGAGAACCTGGCAATATCCACTGGGCAAATCCAGAGTAATGGATTCCTGAGCACCCCCAAATTGGTCCAGAACATCATCAATCTGTAGGATTGGCGGTGTATGTTTTTTGTAACAGTATTTAGCTGTCTAACAACCCCACAAAAGCAGTGTACTTTATCTTCCCTTGTGACTAGAAAAACTGGTGATGTCCATGAGATGGCCAAATCACCACTCTCTTTTTGACCTGTAACAGGTTTTCTACTGTCTTGGCACAGCTGTGCAAGAGGGTCTCTGTTTATGGGGGTACATCTCGATGTATTGATATAGTGCTGTCAAATGAGCCCATCCCAGCTTGGCGCTAAGTCCTATCATTAAGATGCCTTTGTAACTGGACAAAAGGATATTCACATCCTCCAAGGGCACTGTTGTATCAGTCACAGAAGATGAAATTGATACATTGGTGTTAGTGTGTAATTCAGCACGATCTTCATCTCACCCTGATGTTTGATTACGCACATGGAATCGCCATCGGATTCCAGTCTACAAAAATCTACTCCCAAACTGGACCATATCAGTGACCACAAAGGGGTGTCCCCTGCTGAGGCACCAATATGTACAGTGAGATCTGCCTTGCATTTAACTGACAATTCTTGGCCCTCAGTTCCGTGGACAGGAAGCAGATGAGGATAGGTCAGGGGGATATTTGCTCAAAGTTCTCAAGTCACTAGAGAAACAGCAGCTCCCATAGCCACTAAACCAGGCAGCAGCTGTCTGATTCACAGTGACCCATACAACACCAGCAACAGAGGTAATGCTACTTCAGTAAATGGCTTTTGCTCTGCTTCAGTTAGTCCCTATTCTATTCTGATTCACCATATCCATCACCGTATCCATCACCATGATAACAGAGGGTCTGGCCAATAAGCCCAGCCCTCACCCCTAATTTCCTGATGGCTTCCAGGCATTATTCTTAGCCCTGCATTCATATTGTAACAAATGGCCCATCTGTGACCATATGTAGCAAGAAACTTTCCCCCCTCCCCTCTTTGTGGTTGCTGGGGAATTGAAGCAGCATCTGCTGGTGCAGCTAGTTGACCCACACACCCTACTAGTTGTTGTAAGTGCTGAGTTGATCTTCCGCCTTCGCCAGGCAGGACAGGTTGTACCTCAGATACCCAGACTCCCGGCATGGTAAGAGATAGCTTCTTAGCTTCATGGACTAGATGACCACCTGAGCTCTCTTCCAACCCTGATCTTCTACGATTCTATGATAGCTGGATGCACCAAACTCAGAGAATCTGGACCCCCTGGAGTCACATCACTGATAATGCCTTTTCCTCGTAGAATCCAGCATTACTCCGTCAGTGTTGAAACGGCACAGTTCTGTAGCTGCTCTCACTAGGAAGCATAAATATCAATCCCCTCCTGCGGTTTCCACATCCTCTCCAGCCACACCAGGAATTTCCCTACACCCCAACCCCAAAAAGCTCCCCCATCACCCTCCCAGGGGTCAACCCAACCAAGCTGAAGAACATACCAAGAACCAGGAATATACCAACCTGTCCTCTGCAGGTTCAAAACATCCAAACAGCCCGAAGCACAAATACAGCTGCCTACTGAAGAAAGTCTCCACAATCTAAAGGCAATTCCCGATGTTTGTCGGTCAAACTTGTCCCATTTATTGAAGTTACAAAACATGGCTGCTGGTGCACCTCTTGCAAATAAGCTTACGAAGAAGGAAAGCTTCCCACTGTTACAATTGGTAAAACTGGAGGATCTTGGTTTGCCGGACCGATCAGCAAAGCCAGAGCTGACAAACTACATGAAAAGGCTGCAAAACACCAAGCCTGCTGAAAGCCTTAAAAGCCAGTCACTGCCAGAAGTACTTCATGAGGCTGTTAAGAATGCTGGAGACACAACACAGTTTATGCAAACAAACATGGCTGTTGTAACATACTTTCTATTTAAGCAAAAGATACCACATCCTACAAACTGGAGGCCAATGTTAAGTGCATTGTTACTTGTTAACCCTGAAGTTGGACACTGGTTCCAACCAAGACCAGCAAATGCTCACTATCTTTCTGCAAGGTTTCAGAGTGGTAGCCGTGTTAGTCTGTATCAGCAAAAAGAACGAGGAGTCCTTGTGGCACCTTAGAGACTAACAAATTTATTTGAGCATAAGCTTTCGGGGGCTAAAACCCACTTCATCGGATGCATGCAGTGGAAAATACAGTAGGAATATATATACCGGTATACACAGAGGACATGAAAAAATGGGTGTTGCCATACTAACTATAACAAGCCCACCTTAACTGATTACTCTCATTATAGTTAGTATGGCAACACCCATTTTTTCATGTCCTCTGTGTATATATATATTCCTACTGTATTTTCCACTGCATGCATCCGATGAAGTGGGGTTTAGCCCACGAAAGCTTATCCTTCTGCAAGAAACTCAATGGACTGGTTAGAATCATGCGGTGCAATATTGAAAGACTCAGCAGTTGAAAAAGTGAAGAACTCTCTCACCACATTCAAAAAATGTGCATATATGTCTGATGAATGCACCAGTGCAAATGGGCGTCGAGTATTAAGTCATTGCGTGTCTTATCTTGATGTCAGGGGTAGGCCAGCAGATGCATTTCTAGATGTTCAGGTTATAGAAGACACATCGGCTGCATCTGTGACAACCCACGTCTTAGAAGAGTTAAATGCTTGTAAATTGGACCCCAAGATGTCTGCTTGTGCGTCTGATGGAGCTGCAGACTTCTCTTGAAGACATGGTGGAGTACAAGCTTTGCTCAGAAAAAAAGTGTAACCCTAATCTCTCCTACACACACTGCAGAGGCCATCTTAAGTTCAGTACCCAGAAAGATAAATGGAGCAAATAATTAAGCATGTTGTATTAGGGGGAGGAAGAGCAAAGCCAAGATTCCACCCATTTCCTACCCCTCTCCACCCCCTCCCATCCACCTGCATGGGCTGGGGGTGGAGGTGAAATGCCAGGTGTGCAACTCTTCTTCTCCCATGCCTGCACCTGCAATGTGGAGAGGCAGCAGAGCGGAGTGGGAGTGTGACCAGGGTCTTGCTTCCCAGTACATCCCTGCATAGCCATGTAAGGGTGGGCTACAGTCTGGTCTGTAGTGATCAAATGAAATATTAAAGCAGCCCAAAGGCAGCATTTCCCGATGGATGCAAAATTCTGTTTGCAGAGAATCTCAGGCTTCAGCTTTTGTCTTTCAGAAGCTCAGCTCCGTAGAGTACCTCTAGGTGGCACTACAAGCTGGAAGGTGGCACCAGGCACACCCCTGGTGCAACAGAGCATTTCACCTTACAGTAATATCACTCTGTGCCCACAGGCTATATCGGCTGGATTTCTCTGGCCTGGCCAAAGAGCTGAGCTCAACTTTTGACCAAAGACCACTAAAAAACCTCCCTGGGATAGGGCTGGTTTTATGGCAAAGTATGTGCAGGAGTTAGGAGATGCAGCTTCTATTCCTGAGTCTGCCTCACATTTGCTAGGAGACCGTAGGTAAGTCACAAAAAGTGTCTCTGTGCCTTAGATGCCCCGTCTGTGACTTAGGGATAATACTTTGCTATGTCACATGAGGCGCTATTCGGCTGCATTCCATGCTGATTGTAAACCCGCAGGCGGAAGTTGCTATAGAAGTTCAAAAGAGTATTTATGTTATTCGTGTATTATTTATTACCTTCCAAAGGAGCGAGGGGAGAGAACCCATCTCCAGGAGCAGCTCAGTCAGCACTTCTCAGAAATAATCCGATCGGCCAGTCACTTTCAATGCTTCTGTGACGGGGAGCTCGACTCACCACTAGAATGGCACCTCCTCTGGCCTTTCTGGGCATTAGCTTCATGAGGTCAATGCCCCTTCCCGCGGTTACATGCGGTCTCTCCGCCTCTCTGGCCCCCCTCTAGTTCCACAAGCTGCAGCCTGCTCTTGGTGACTTAGCTCTCCGGCCAAGTCACTCAGCAGTTTTCCCCTACAGGGTACCAAAATTCTTCCACATGAACGGTCTCAGGCAGTCTTCTCTGGCACTCCCCTGAGGGTGCCACTTCCC
>NW_027056756.1:0-5000 GCF_011386835.1 Chrysemys picta bellii
GCTCGAGCAATGCAGAACAGGTGTGTTTTCCCCACAGACAAGTAAGCAGAGGTGGGGATCATTTATCCTGTTACCTCTGCATGGGGCAGAGAGAATTAAAGCTCTCCAAGTGTTTCAGGCTTTTATCTACACATGAACAGGAGGAGGAACAGGAGCAGGCCGTGATGTCAGAGAATGCCAATGTGTAGGAGCATCTGCGGGCACCTGAGGATTTGTTTTTGCAAGACCTTTTAACTCATGATTGTTTACCTCCTCGTCAAATGTCACTCAGATTTGGTCTGATTTCCCCCTGGCCAACTATGAATCTTCCAGCCTGCACTGCTTGGAATGCAGGAGCTGGAGGTCCTTTGTGTCAATACTGAGCCAGTGGGGCTAGGAGGCGCTCTGCTGCTGGACCACCTGCCGGAGGAGCCGTAAAACTGAGATCCCAATCAGGCGTCGTTGCTGAAGATCCCACACCACTTTTTGCCAGAATTGGGGGTTACCCCTACTCTCCTGGCTAAATTTCTAGGTAGGAGATGAATCAAAGGTGGGCAAAGCAGAAGATGAGGTAGAGAGCAAGGGAGGGAGGAAACAGGTGGAACCAGAGAACGAGGAACAAAGATGGAGGGAGAGAGACATGCAAGGAAGAGGAACAGATAGAATGACCCACAGGACAGGGGAAAGGGTGATTTGTGATGAAGACAGAATGATAAAATGGAGCAAGAAAACAGAGAGTGGGCAGAGCTGGGGGACGTCGCTTGTAGGTGTTTCTTCTTGAGAGAAGGCGGCTTGTGCTGCAGGTAGGGTTGCCAAGCCTCCTGGATTGGCTTGGTGTCTTCATGAATTCAAGATTAATCTTTAATTAAGGATTATGTCATGTTATGAAACCTTCAAGAATACGTCCAACCTAAATTGGCAACCCACGAGGAGGAAGTACCTTTCCCCGTGCCAAGGGTTAGACGCAGAGGCAGTAGGGCCAACACCCCATGTTCAAAAATCATGTCATGTCCCCCAAATCATGAGGTTAATAAATCAATAAATGATTTGCTCTCTGGTTTTTGAGCGTTTGGAGTTCACATTTTCAAGTATTTACCGACACCCATAAAATCTAGAGCGACTCACTTGAAAGAAAGGAAGAAGAAAGCTGAGATTCTCCTTCAAAATGCCTGGCTGAGTTTTCGAAAGGAAAGGCTGAACTTGCTCCACTGTGAGCCAACAGGCACCACTTGGAACTCCAGCCATTGATCAGACTACAGCAGCCCCCCGGCTTTGCCCCCTGCCCCCCAAAGTCAGCGTTAGGGCTGCTGACTTTCTAATCACACAAAACCGAACACCCCTGCCCTAACCCTTCTCCAAGGCCCCTTCCATTGCCACCCCATCACCGAGGCCCTGCCCCGCCCTGTCTCCGAGGCCCCACCCCCGCTCACTCCATTGCCCCCGCCCTCTGTCGCTCGCTCTCCCCCACCCTCACTCCACTCCCTCATTTTCACCGGGCTGGGGCAGGTGGTTTGGGAGTGGGAGGGGGTGAGGGCTTCGGCTGGGGGTGTGGGCTCTGGGGTGGGGCCAGGGATGAGAGGTTCGGAGTGTGGGAGGGGTCTGGGCTGAGGCAGGGGGTTGAGGTGTGGGAGGGGACATGGGCTTTGGGGTGGGGGTGCAGGTTCTGGACTGGGGCCAGAAATGAGGGGTTCAGAGTGTGGGAGGTGGATCCAGGCTGGGGCAGGAGGTTGGGGTCTGAGGGTGAGGGCTCCAGCTGGGGGTGTGGGCTCCAGGCTGGTGACGAGGAGTTTGGAGTGCAGGAGGGGGGTCCAAGTTGCGGCAGGGGGGTGGGGCGTGTGTTTCAGGAAAGAGTTTGGGTGCGGGATGGGGTTCAGGGGTGGGGTAGGGGGTTGGGGTGCGGGAGGAGGTTAGGACTCCAGCTGGGGGTGTGGGCTCTGGGATGGGGCTGGGGATGACGGGTGGGGGAAGGGGTTCAGTGCTGGGGCAGGCAGTTGGAATGCGGGGGGGGGGGGGGTGAGGGCTCCGGCTGGGGGTGTGGGCTCTGGGGTGGGGCTGGGGATGAGGGGCTTGGGGTGCAGGGGAGGATCAGGGCTGGGGTAGGGTGTTGGGATGTTGTGGGAGGGTGCAGACTCTGGGAGGGAATCATAGAGTCATAGAATATCAGGGTTGGAAGAGACCTCAGGAGGTATCTAGTCCAACCCCGTGCTCAAAGCAGGACCAATCCCCAAGCTTGGGTGCAGGAGGGGGCTCAGAGCTGGGGCAGGGGGTTGGGGTGCAGGAGGGGTTTTGGAGTGCGGGCTCCGGGTGGTGTTTACCTCAGCCGGTTCCAGGGAAAGGGCGACATGTCCCTTGGCTCCTAGGCGGAGGCGCAGTCAGGCAGCTCTGCATGCTGTCTCCACCCTCAGGTGCCACCCCTGCAGCTCCCATTGGCCGCGGCTCCCAGGCAATGGGAGATGCGGAGCCAGCGCTCAGGGTGGGGGCTGTGCATGGGGCTGCGGCCGTCCCTCCATCTAGGAGCCGAGGGACATGTTGCTGCTTGTGGGGAGACGCACGGAGCCAGGTAGGGAGCCTGCCAGCCCCACGCCAACCGGACTTTTGACAGCCCAGTCAGCAGTGCTGACCGGAGCCGCCAGGGTCCCTTTTCGAGCGGGTGTTCCGGTCGAAAACCGGACACCTGGCAACCCTAGACAGGATGCTGGCAGCCAGCAAGATTCCTCTGCTATTAAAGGTGCAGTGCCCAGAAAAGAGAAGGCCGACATCTCAGTCACATGGCTACACGCGGCCTAGTGCACAGTGAGGAAAGTTGGCCGCACACACTTGGAAATCAGCAGCAGCTTTATTATGCAACAAACAACTCGATGCCATGTTAACTCTGGCCCGTCCTTCTGTGACGCTTGGAAAGGCTCCTATGAGAGGGGGGGAAAAAACCACAGTAAAAACAATGATCTTCAGCTACATATTGATCTTCCAAACTCTCTGTTTCTATCCATCCAGCTTGCATCTAAACACTCTACACTCATATTAAAGCAACCATCGTTTCCACCGGAAAGGACCACGTTTCCTGCCCCTCTAGGGTTACAGGGGTGTACCCAGGGCCAGCACAACCCATTAGGCAACCTAGGCGGTTGCCTTGGGCACTAACATTTGGGGGGCGGCGACCGCGGCGGCCGGATCTTCGGCTGCCCCTGTTGTCGTCGGTATTTTGGGGCGGGACCTTCCGCCACCTAGGGCCGCAAAAACACTGGCGGCACTCCTGAGTGTACCTAGAGCTGTAGTGCACGGCCCGTGTCTGTGCTTACCTCGCTAGTCCTGGAACAGCTCCTCGGACATAATCTGATTCGCTGCAAAGGGACCTAAGAGGAGAAAAACGTAGGGGAGGCAGAGCATCAGCGCCACCCTGTGGTGAGTGGCTTACATGACTAGTTTCTGCCTTACTTTTTTGGAAGAACAATACAAAGTCCTAACTAAGGGGGAACTGTTTCCTTGCAGTGAGCCCAGGACGAATTCCCACCAGAGGGGCTGCTGCTGGGCTAGGGTGTTAACTTGGACCCTGCCTTCCTTTGCAATCCCCAAGCCTCTTCAAGCGCAGTCAATTAGGACTCCAGGAACAGAGGTGGTTGCTTTGGGTAGGTCTACACTTGGGGCTATTTCGACCCTGCTAGCACGGGTGTAACAGCAGTGTAGATGGTGAGGACTGGCTAAGGCAAGTAAAGGGACGCTTGAACCCTATGGCTATGCACCCTACATGCCCATTCAGGGCCTCCCCAGTCTACGCTGCTATATTTAGTAGGGTAGAGTCCTGCCCCTTCCCCGCTGCCAGAGCCTTTCCCCACGGCAGTGAAAGATTCCAGTGGGGAAAGGCTCTGGTGGGGGGAGGCAGTGCGGAATGGCACCGGCAGCTCCCCAAGCTCAGCCTGGCTGCCCTCCCTACCACAGCCTTTCACGTGTAGCTACACGCACCCTACATGCTGACGTAGGTGTAGACAAGGCCTTTGTGTAATAAAGGACAGTGCAGGATGGAAGAGGGACAGGGTCAGGATTTAAGGATCATGGAAGCTTTTTTTTTGTTAGCTGCTGTATGGAGATGGCTGCTGTGTTCGTAAAGGGACCCCTGTAGCACAGAAATAGTTCAGGGTCTGGGACAGGGTGTCACATTTTTCCTTGTCCTCCTGCACCTCAAAACTTTTTTTTTTAAAAGGCTACTAGTCAAATCCTGCAGTTGGGAGCCCAGTGTGCAGTGCACACAGCCCAGATACACACCAGGGTTTATTGTAATCAGCGACTGCCCCAAGCCACATCATTCAGCTCTGGCTCCGGATCCAGATCTCAGCGTCCCCAAGTCCACCAGTGCTGGGTTTGGGGTTTCCAGTCTGAGCTCATCTCTCACTGCCATGATCATTTCAAAGCCTCGGCCAACACCCTCCAGTGTCCTGAGTCACTGATGCTGCAGGGCTAGAGACCCTCAGCTGGTGGGAATTTGCAGAGCTCCATTGCCGTCCATAGCGCTAAGCCAATTTGCACCATCCGAGCAGCTGGTTCTTGGAGTCTGGTACTGACTAGTGAAGGACTAGCTATAGGCATTAGCAGACTGAATCAAACTTGAGTTCCATCCAGTCCAGGAGCCCATCTCTGACAGCAGCCAGCACCCGATGGTTCAGAGGAAGCTGTCAGAATCTCACAGTAGCAGCTGTGGAAGAATCTGTCTCCCAGATCGGCTTTCTACAGATCTCTAATAGGCCTTTGTCCTTATTCTCCCCCAAAGCGGAGTGACGTTAGCGCAGGAAGGAACAAAGGTACCTGTTCTAAATAGAGTTCAGCCTGAGAATTAGTCTGAATCCAATATGCTGACAGGCTGAAAAACATGAAGGGCCCAGCCGGCTCTGTAGTGCTCTGCGCTTTCCCAGCCAGCCAGGTCCTTCCTGAAGCCGTTGTTCAGAAAATAGGGGTCTCCTCAGAATCGCCCTGGGCTCATGTGCGCACGGTGGCTGGGGTGGGAGACTCAGTGGGGACAAGAGCCAGAG
>NW_027056757.1:0-5000 GCF_011386835.1 Chrysemys picta bellii
TTTAATGGATGCAGGATTGGTTCCTATGTAAGGAAGGGAAGGGCCAAGTCTTCTCTGGACAAGCCACACAATCCAGCATTTCATTCAGCAAAATAAGAGCAGCTGGAAGAAAACTTCTATTCTTTCATAATTGCAGACTTTGGGCCAGCCCTCATGCTCTGTAGTTAGCGGCAGTCTTGGTTCCCATTGCACCCACTGGTTCTCACTGTGGGACAGCTGGAGCTGGGAGTTCTGTGGAGGCCAGGTGCCAGCCCTCACGGGGGACTAGAGTCCTGGCAGCGACCCCTCCAATTGCATCAGGAGTGGCAATGATGGGCAGTAAAGGGAATAACGTCCTCATTTGGAAAGGACACTGTGATATAAGGGCCACCAGGAGACAGGAAAGAAACTGAGGGTAACAATGGAGGAGATTGTCAGACCTCACAGATGGAAATAGAAGACTCCCCCGTGCTACATGAACCTTGTCACATATGCCCTAATAGGAGAACTCTGTGGAGATGGGGCACTCTGTTCTTTCCTTAACTCTCCTTTCCCTCACAAGCTCTTAACAAGATTTTCCTGTTCCTCTTCCCTACCTTACCATCCTCCAACCGGCATCTCCAGATCCTGTTTACCTGCAAGATGCTCTCTAGCTCAGCCGGAACTGGATTTTCTAAAATCAGACTCTGGAGCATCTCGTTGAGGGTCTGCAATGTTCCAAAGAAGAGGTCCTGAAAGGAGGGGAAACCGTTATGCTCAGCGCCACAGAGCTGTGGATTATACAAATAATTTATCTTATGGGCTTGAGGCAAGAATGACAGGGTGAAATTCTTTGGCCTGTATTATACAAGAAATCAGGCTAGATCAGGGGTGGCCAACCTGTGGCTCCGGAGCCATATGTGGCTCTTCAGAAGTTAATATGCGGCTCCTTGTATAGGCACCGACTCTGGGACTGGAGCTACAGGCGCCAACGTTCCAATGTGCCCGGGGGTGCTCATCAGCGGCGTAGCCAGGTGGAGGGAACAGGGGCAGTGGAAAAAAAAAAGCGCCACCCGCTGCGGCCCTTTTACTGACAGGGCGGCGCTCCGGGTCTTCGGCGGCACCTCGGCGGCGGGACCTTCACTCGCTCTGCGGGTCTTCGGCGTCATTTTGGCGATGAAGCTTCAGTGCCGCCGAAGACACCCGGAGCTAGTGAAGGTCCCGCCGCCGAAGTACCGCCAAGACCCGGAGCGCCCCCCCGTCAGTAAAAGCGCCGCAGCAGGTGGTGCCTTTTTTTTTTCTGATCCCGGGTGAGTAAAATGAAAAAGGTGCCACTTGTGCTCGGTGGGGGAGCGGCTGCTGCCCCACGTCCACCCTAGCTACGCTACTGGTGCTTACTGCTCAACCCCTGGCTCTGCCACAGGCTCTGCCCCCACTCCACCCCTTCCCGCCTCATCCCCTGAGCCTGCCGTGCCATCGCTCCTCCCCTCCAGAGCCTCCTGCATGCCACCAAACAGCTGATCGGGACGTGCGGGGGGGGGGGGGCGCTGATCAGCGGGGCTGCCAGAGGGCGGGAGGCGCTGGGAGTGGGGTGGAGGAGCTGATGCGGGGGCTGCTGACATATTACTGTGGATCTTCAGCAATATACGTTGGTAAATTCTGGCTCCTTCTCCTAAGACAAGGTCTATAAAAATAAGGCCAGATCCTCAATGAGTGCATATTGACATAGCTCCATCAGCAGGCGTGAAGCTACACGGATTCATACCAGCGAAGGGTCTGGCCCATACTTCTTGTGCACAATAGTTGCTAAATAATTAGCTACTTCACTTATTCAATAATGTGGGTGCCCTGAGCGCAAGAGAAACCGTATTTAGATTTGTTCTGGGCAGTGAATCCTTCAGGAATCTTGAGAAAACTAGCCTCATGTTTCAACTGATATTGGCCTGCCGTGATTCAAAGCTGTGCTCTTGACAATCACCCAGAAAGCCAGATGCATCGTTATATCCCTGCCTCATTTCCATTATAAACCAAAGGAAACGGATAACAGAAAGACATCTGCTGTATAAATGACCCTTTTCTTATAATTGATCTTCCAAATCATCCGTCAAACCTGATGTAATGAATTCATCAATGCCTCCCTTGGGAAGATAACATGCAGCAAAGCCCTTATCAGAGAGTAAGGAAAATGTTATAGCAAAGAAAGTCCTACATTGAAATGAGATTTTTTAACATTAGAAATAAATATCACTTTAATAAATATATCACCTTGTCTTTGCAGGAGCGCCGCCAGATTTTCTGCTGCCCAAGGCGGCGGAAGGTCCCGCCCCGAAATGCCGCCTCCCACAGAGGCAGCGGAAGGTCCCACCGCCGAAATACCGCTGTGGTCGCCACCCCTCAAATTGTAGCGCCCTAGGCGACCGCCTAATGGGTTACGCCGGCCCTGTGTCTGTGCCCTTTACTCCTCTGGGTCTTAGATACTATTCATTCCAATGATTTGGTTAGCGAGAGCATATGTGAGCATGCGAGATGTGAGGCAAATTAAGTGTTCTAAATTCTATTGACTTTGGTAGTGAATTTGGTCCAGTGTCTGTAATTTCTCTCCCCTCAACTTTAGGGCCATAAATGGCTTTTCAGAATTAAAAAAGCGCAGGCACTGAAAGCTTTAGCAACTCTGACAGTACGGGTCAGATGTTTAAAGATTTGCCACCATATTTACACCCACAATTTGCAGGCGCAGCTTTGCTCCTACTGGTCTTTTCACCCGTCAAGTTGATCACTTCGATGCCAAAGTACTGGATTTAGGTGTGAAATCAGGTATTTCAGGTGCCCACGTGTGCTAAGGTGTAACTGCAAATAATTGCAGGTCAAAAGTAGGGACTAAAGTAAAGTTCAGGCTGAAAATGTGGCTGTATCGAGTGCCGCAGGACCCCAACTTTATTCAGCCCCTTCATGCAAGAGGACCTAGCTGTGGGAGGTGCCACACACCAGAAATACCTGGTCAGTGATCAAACAATAGCCAGCCCCATTTCTGGGGCAAGCACTAAGTACGTTTTCCTCATTCCACATGCCTCATTTTAGCTTCACCACCCAGATTGGGATCCCCAGTAGTTCCCTAGTAAATTGAAAACGGATGGATCATTTTCATAATTGGGAATGTGGCAGCTACTTGCTGTATGCATGGGACGAATGATCAGGGCCACGTCACCGGGGCTAAAGTCCCCAACTGATACTCCACAATGGCGTTCCATGAGAAATTTCGCTGACAGTGTAGTCACATATCACCAATATGGGCCCAAAGTAAGTAACAGGAAGCCATTCTTGAGTTACCTTTGTGTCCTGGGCGCTTGTACCCCTGATTACTCCTTGCGCCTGCAATGTCGTTAGAAGTGGCAGGGAAAACACGCTCTTGAGGAATGTTCTCAGCAGGACCCTTCTCTGGTGGGAGCCCATGGCCTGTTTTCTGTAGGACAAGTAGCCAGATGTAGCGTGACCATGTGTAATAAATGAAGGGGGGGGCTCCCTTTTATGAACACCCAGCCAGCCAGTTAGCTATAAAGTCCCTCTTGGTGGCTGTTCTCTGCTGCTTTACCTGTAAAGGGTTAACAAAGTTCCCCAGCTAAAGGAAAAGGAGTGGGCACCTGACCAAAAGATCCAATGGAGGGCTAAAACTTTTTAAAATGGGGAAAAAACTTCTCTTTGTCTGTGTCTGTTCTCTGGAAACAGGACACGGAGCAGCAATTCTGTGTAAGGCTGCAACCAGGTATGAAAATTCATCTTCCATACCGAGAAAAATCATTGGCCAGGGAATGTTTAACTAGACGCGATCAGGTTTATTTCTTTATTTTGGCTTGTGGATCTCCTCTGTGCTAACCCCAGATACTTTTGTTTTGCTTGTAACCTTGAAGCTGAACCTCAACAGAGCTATCTTGATGCTTAATTTTTGTAATTGTTTTCTTTTAAGATCTAGCAAAAAGCCTAAGTTCCAGATGTACTTTCTTCCTTTTTGTTTTTAACAAAATTTACCTTTTTTAAGAACAGAATTGGATTTTTGGTGTCCTAAGAGGTTTGTGCATGTTGTTTAATTAGCTGGTGGCAACAGCAGATTTCCTTTGTTTTCTTTCTCACCTCTTCCCCGGGGGCGGGGAGGGGGCGGGATTTGAAAGGGCTTGAGGATACCCCACAGGGAAGAATTCCCAAGTGCTCCTTCCTGGGTCCAAGGGTTTTTTTTGCATTTGGGTGGTGGCAGCGTTTACCAAGACAAGGTCAGAGAAAAGCTGTAACCTTGGGAGTGTAATACAAGCCTGGAGTGGCAGGTATTGCTTTTTTAAATCCTTGCCAGCCTCCACCTTCTGCACTCGAAGTGCCAGAGTAGGGATTCAGCCTTGACACCATGTGTATAAGCGACAAAGCTGGACCCATTTGTTTTGTCAGTGAAGATCTAAGGGTACGTCTTCACTACCTGCCGGATCGGCGGGTAGTAATCGATCTATCGAGGATCGATTTATCGTGTCTCATCTAGACACAATAAATCGATCCTCAAACGCGCTCCCTGTCGACTCCGGAACTCCACCAGAGCGAGAGGCGGAAGCGGAGTCGATGACCGTCGATCCCGTGCTGTGAGGACCCGAGGTAAATCGATCTAAGATATGTCGACTTCAGCTACGCTATTCTCGTAGCTATTCTTGTAGCTGAAGTTGCGTGTCTTAGATCGATCCCCCCCCAGTGTAGACCAGCCCTGAGAGAGTAGCAGTCGCCAGGGGAGACCTTGGGTGGAAATGTCTCGTCCTTGAGTCCAACAGATAGTGTGAGGCAGGGGAGTAGCCGGGCAAGAATCTACTGAAACTAGCACAGATTGGTGGGAAATCCCTGCAAATCAAGGATACCACCGACAAACGGGGCATGAGATCACCAAAGAGTTTGTGGGATGTATCCGGAGAAGGTACCTAATATGTATAATAGGAGAAAAGCATCCAGAGGCTGGATTGTCTGGAGTAAGTGAAAGAAGAAAGGTTGAGTGCTGTAGGCAAAGGGTTTGAAGAGAA
>NW_027056758.1:0-5000 GCF_011386835.1 Chrysemys picta bellii
CCCTCACCCCCTCCCACTCCCAAACCACCTGCCCCAGCCCGGTGAAAATGAGGGAGTGGAGTGAGGGTGGGGGAGAGCGAGCGACAGAGGGCGGGGGCAATGGAGTGAGCGGGGGTGGGGCCTCGGAGACAGGGCGGGGCAGGGCCTCGGTGATGGGGTGGCAATGGAAGGGGCCTTGGAGAAGGGTTAGGGCAGGGGTGTTCGGTTTTGTGTGATTAGAAAGTCAGCAGCCCTAACGCTGACTTTCGGGGGCAGGGGGCAAAGCCGGGGGGCTGCTGTAGTCTGATCAATGGCTGGAGTTCCAAGTGGTGCCTGTTGGCTCACAGTGGAGCAAGTTCAGACTTTCCTTTCGAAAACTCAGCCAGGAATTTTGAAGGAGAATCTCAGCTTTCTTCTTCCTTTCTTTCAAGTGAGTCGCTCTAGATTTTATGGGTGTCGGTAAATACTTGAAAATGTGAACTCCAAAGGCTCAAAAACCAGAGAGCAAATCATTTATTGATTTATTAACCTCATGATTTGGGGGACATGACATGATTTTTGAACATGGGGTGTTGGCCCTACTGCCTCTGCGTCTAACCCTTGGCACGGGGAAAGGTACTTCCTCCTCGTGGGTTGCCAATTTAGGTTGGACGTATTCTTGAAGGTTTCATAACATGACATAATCCTTAATTAAAGATTAATCTTGAATTCATGGAGACACCAAGCCAATCCTGGAGGCTTGGCAACCCTACCTGCAGCACAAGCCGCCTTCTCTCAAGAAGAAACACCTACAAGCGACGTCCCCCAGCTCTGCCCACTCTCTGTTTTCTTGCTCCATTTTATCATTCTGTCTTCATCAGAAATCACCCTTTCCCCTGCCCTGTGGGTCATTCTATCTGTTCCTCTTCCTTGCATGTCTCTCTCCCTCCATCTTTGTTCCTCGTTCTCTGGTCCCACCTGTTTCCTCCCTCCCTTGCTCTCTACCTCATCTTCTGCTTTGCCCACCTTTGATTCATCTCCTACCTAGAAATTTAGCCAGGAGAGTAGGGGTAACCCCCCAATTCTGGCAAAAAGTGGTGTGGGATCTTCAGCAACGACCCCTGATTGGGATCTCAGTTTTACGGCTCCTCCGGCAGGTGGTCCAGCAGCAGAGCGCTCCCTAGCCCCACTGGCTCAGTATTGACACAAAGGACCTCCAGCTCCTGCATTCCAAGCAGTGCAGGCTGGAAGATTCATAGTTGGCCAGGGGGAAATCAGACCAAATCTGAGTGACATTTGATGAGGAGGTAAACAATCATGAGTTAAAAGGTCTTGCAAAAACAAATCCTCAGGTGCCCGCAGATGCTCCTACACATTGGCATTCTCTGACATCACGGCCTGCTCCTGTTCCTCCTCCTGTTCATGTGTAGATAAAAGCCTGAAACACTTGGAGAGCTTTAATTCTCTCTGCCCCATGCAGAGGTAACAGGATAAATGATCCCCACCTCTGCTTACTTCTCTGTGGGGAAAACACACCTGTTCTGCATTGCTCGAGCCACAGGGTGACTCATGGGAATGCAAACGTTCTCACTGACCTCCCGAGAGCCACATCAAACACGGAGCCGTGGCAGGAAACAAACCTACGAGACTATAGATCACGGCAAGTTCGGCTCTGGACTGTATTTCACCTGCAAACTGTTAACAATACAGGCAGCTCCAGAGCGAGTGCCACCAAAACACCCCCGGTTCATCTTTGTGTTGACAAAAGCAGCTAAGGACACGGACAATAACAGACCCAGAGCTAGGTTCTTGATACCACTGGTTCCCTAGGGCATAGGTTTCTGGCCCTATGCCCAGTGCAATTCAAATCTGTTATTATTATTATTTATTTGGATTTCAGTAGGACCTAATGGCCCCAGTCCATTGTGCCAGCTGCTGTATATGTGTTGGTTATTTATATTACCATATGATTTAGGCTCCCCAGTCACGGACTAGGCCCCATTGTGCCAGGTGCTGCACAAACACAACACAAAAGACAATCCCTGCCATGAAGAGCTGACAATCTATCAATGGGCTCAATCTTCACACTGTGCACAGTCTCTTCACAAGCGCACAGTCAACCTGTGGAACTCCTTGCCAGAGGATGTTGTGAAGGCCAAAACTATAACAGGGTTCAAAAAAGAACTAGATAAATTCATGGAGGATTAGGGTTGCCACCCGGCCAGTCCAAGTTCCGGCTTGTGTGTCCAGGTGCCATTTGACAAGACCTGATATCTGGGTTTTTTGGATCTGGAGTGGAAGAGGTGGATCAGAGGGTGTGGTCTGGGAGAGAGGTTTATCTCATGGTGACACTAACACTTTTGACTGGTTGGCCAGGAAGTACCACCCCCTCATATCTGAGGACTTCCTGAAACAATCAGAAACACAGATGGACTGGGGCTGCAATTGCTCTCCAACAGTCCCACCTCTGGGACCCACTTCTGGGATTCACAGCATGGCAGTCAGCACGTCCCAGAGCACATGTGGGTATTCAGCGCCATGGGGCTGGAATTCCACTCTTGCCCATCATAAATGCTAGCTGCCACGCTGCCGCTGGAGGGATTAGGAGCATTTAGATCCCAGGCTGCGATTAGGTCGCTGACGTTCCTTTGTACAGACTAACACCTTTCACCTGGGATTCGGGGCAGGACTGCTAAGGGCGCAGCCGCAGAATGCGCCTGGTCCAGTGAAGCTGCCTGCAGAAAAGAGCATCTGCGTGGCAAGGAATGGCTGAACTGGGCAGGGTAAGGACGCGACAGGTGAAGCCTCTGGTATGGCACTCGAGGTGTATATGTTCTGTATGCGGCTCCTCCAATACATTACGTAAAGAAGAACCCCACGGACTAGACAGTGCCATATAGGCACAACCCTGTGTAGGGCAAATCCACTGCCCATAGGAGTATGAGGCCCAAAGCTTGCAGAGCTCCCCAGCCTGGGCCCACGGCTGTGCCCCACAGGAGGGTGCAGGGTGCCCTCCCCTCTGCTGCTCACCAGCTTTGTCTCTCCACTCCAGTCCTTTCACCACGGTGGCCAGTGTCCACAAGGCTACTAGCCGGGAGCAGACCCTGCACCCTCCAGCAGGCCTGTTTCAGGACGGCATCAATGTGCATTAGGTACCTTTAGTTCCCACCAGCGGGGTCTACACGGGCTGGCTAGAGTGCGACGTGCGAGTGCTGCACAACTCACACCCCCATAGAGCGGACTGCGGCGCCGTGTAGACAACCACGTCGGTGCCTAAAGGGGCAGTTAGGCATCTAAATCCAACAATTAGACACCACTAGCATTCACAAAAGCCCACTCAGCTGCTATCCTGTAGGCACCTAAAGCCCCTAGGCATCTACTTTTCCACTGTTGAAGTCTGTGAGGCGCTTGCACTTGGTGGTGGTGGCCCCTGCACAATAGCCCAGGAATCAGAGCTCTCACCCGGATCCAAATCCCCCCTCTGCCTGATGTGGGGCAGGGTCTCTCTCCTGGTGAAGCTGTTCCCAGTGGTGCAGAAGCAGGCTGTGGAGCCTGGCATAGCACTGGGCCAATGCTCGGCTTTGGCGCCCGTCTCCCGCGGGGGAGTTGCTGCCGTGTTATGCAGCAGATGCTCGGCTGCAACTTGGAGACGGGGCTGAAGATGCCTCATGCACTGGGCCCTACAGGCTCTAGCATCTGGGGGGCTCATACCCAAGGGACCAGTTAGGATCTATGATACACACAGTAATTCCTATCTTGGCCTGTAGGGGGCAGTCCAGTAGAGGGGTACAGGGTAACCCTGCCCCAGGGTGTTTCTCATGTCTGTTGCCTGGGGTGCCCGTTCCAGGCCATCCCTATGTGAGAGGGCAGGTTTCCCTGTCTGGGGCTCAGTCAAGCAGCCTGGTCTTATTAGGGCCTCACCTCATTCTCCTCCTGTCTAGCTGCAGCGGTTGGATCACATCTGTTATTGCAGGCAGCTCCCCCTGGGAGAAACCATTAGGCTGCAAGACCCAAACTCCCACCCCATTGACGATGCACAACCTGCCCCAGGCCCTTTCCATGCAGAGTCGTCCCTTCGCTGTGGTCAGAACACACTGCCCCCTGTCCCAGGCTAATCCCTGGTGGCTGGGGGACTGCGCTGCACCGTTAGTTCCCATTAGTGCCCCATTGAGAGACTTG
This sequence comes from Chrysemys picta bellii, assembly GCF_011386835.1. Taxonomy (NCBI): domain Eukaryota; kingdom Metazoa; phylum Chordata; order Testudines; family Emydidae; genus Chrysemys; species Chrysemys picta. Next base: position 4,138 of record NW_027056758.1, read on the forward strand.
AAGGGCACCTGCCTCTGTGCTCCTGCTGCAGCTTCTGCAGCCTCCTCTCCTGGCTGCATCCCCTTCCCTTCCTCTGCCTCCAGTTCCCAGGCTGCTGGACCCCTCACGTCCTCTGGCTCCCTAGTCCCTCTCCACTAGGCCGTCATAGCACCTTCTAGAGGCTAAAATGAATCCCTGCCTCTCCAGGAACGACCCATGGCCCCGTCCCTTGCCACCAGCCCATTCTGAACCGCTACAATGGGCTCTGTGCAGACAGGGGCGGCCCTAGGCGAGCTGCCAGGAACTGGCGCCCTAGGCAAACCATGCAATCGGCGCCCCCCAACACCCAAGGGCAGATCTAGGCTGAGGTTTTTGGTAAACTGGGAAACATTTTGCCCCTTTTTTCCTTTTAATGTTTTTTAAGCGTTTTTTTTTTTTTTTTTAAACAGAGACTTAATTATTCGGTTTGTCCATCCGTCCAACCAATGTTTCTGAGATCAGATAAAATAGAGACACACAATTTTCAGAATAGATTTGTACACGACAGCTAGATGATATTTCAATCCCATTTCAAATAAAAATGCATTAAAAATGTTAATTATAATTTTTATTATTACAAAGCCAAAATCATCCATTACGCTATCCTGCTTTAACTGCCATTACCACCACATCCAATATAGAAAGAAATAAGAAAACTCTGCAATGAACTTTAACCTGTATTTACAAAACACTCCGAATAAAAACCACTCTGTGCTCTTAAAACATGACTTTTCTTGCTTTAAGTTTTATAAATTCAGTCACTAGTTCTTTTAGATCCAGTTTTCCAGCTCTTTCATGCTCTATTGACATTGTGGCAAGTCCAACAAGTCTCCACCATTGTCGAA
>NW_027056759.1:0-5000 GCF_011386835.1 Chrysemys picta bellii
CTTGGGGTGTGCTATAGACCGCCGGGATCTAGCCTGGATATGGACAGAGAACTCATTAACGTTTTTAGGGAAGTAAATACTAATAGGAACTGTGTAATCATGGGAGACTTTAACTTCCCAGATATAGATTGGGGAACAAATGATAGTAACAATAATAGGGCTCAGATTTTCCTAGACGTAATAGCTGATGAATTCCTTCATCAAGTAGTTGCTGAACCGACGAGGGGGGATGCCATTTTAGATTTGGTGCTGGTGAGTAGTGAGGACCTCGTTGAGGAAATGGTTGTAGGGGACAACCTTGGCTCAAGTGATCTTGAGCTAATTCCATTTAAACTAAATGGAAAGATTAACAGAATGAAATCAGAGACTAAGGTTTACGATTTCCAAAGGGCTAATTTTAATAAATTAAGGAGACTGGTTAGGGAAGTGGATTGGACTAACATATTTAGGGATCTAAAGGCGGAAGGCGCCTGGGATTATTTCAAGTTGAAGTTGCAGGAGCTGTCAGAGGCGTGTATCCCAAGAAAGGGAAAACGGTTCATAGGCAGGAGATTTAGACTGAGCTGGATGAGCAAGCATCTCAGAGGGGTCATTAAGAAAAAACAGGAAGCGTACAGGGAGTGGAAGAGGGGGGGATCAGCAAAGAAACCTACCTTATTGAGGTCAGAGCATGTAGAGATGGAGTGAGAAAAGCCAAAAGCTGAGTAGAGTTGGACCTTGTGAGGGGAATTAAAACCAATAGTAAGAGCTTTTATAGCCATATAAATAGGAAGAAAACAAAGAAAGAAGAAGTGGGACCACTTAAGACTGTAGATGGAGTGGAGATTAAGGATAAACTAGGCATGGCACAATATCTAAATGAATATTTTGCATTGGTATTTAATGAGGCTAATGAAAGGCTGAGGAATAGTAGAAGCGAGATGGATGGGAATAAAGGAGTGGGGATTGACATTACCGTATCCGAGGTAGAAGCCAAACTTGAACAGCTTAACGGGACTAAATCGGGCGGACCGGATGATCTTCATCCGAGAATATTAAAAGAACTGGCGCGGGAAATTGCAAGCCCGTTAGCGATAATTTTTAATGAATCCATAAACTCGGGGATGGTACCGTTTGACTGGAGAACAGCTAATCTGGTTCCTATTTTCAAGAAGGGGGAAAAAAGTGACCCGGGTAACTACAGGCCTGTTAGTCTAACATCTGTAATATGCAAGGTCTTGGAAAAATTTTTGAAGGAGAAAGTAGTTAAGGACCTTGAGGTCAATGCCAATTGGGACAAATTACAACACGGTTTTACGAAAGGTAGATCGTGCCAAACCAACCTGATCTCCTTCTTTGAGAAAGTAACAGATTTTTTAGATAAAGGAAATGCGGTGGATCTAATATACCTCAATTTCAGTAAAGCGTTTGATAGGGTACCGCATGAGGAATTATTGGTTAAATTGGAAAAGATGGGGATCGATATGAAAATCCATAGGTGGATAAGGAACTGGTTAAAGGGGAGACTGCAGCAGGTCGTACTAAAAGGTGAACTGTCAGGTTGGAGGGAGGTTACCAGTGGAGTTCCTCAAGGTTCGGTTTTGGGTCCGATTTTATTTAATCTATTCATTACTGACCTCGGAACCAAATGTAGGAGTGGGCTGATAAAGTTTGCGGATGACACAAAGTTGGGAGGTATTGCCAATTCGGAGAAGGATCGGGATATCCTGCAGGGAGATTTGGATGACCTTGTAAACTGGAGTAATAGTAATAAGATGAAATTTAATAGTCAGAAGTGTAAGGTTATGCATTTAGGGATAACTAACAAGAATTATAGTTATAAGCTGGGGACGCATCAGTTGGATGTAACGGAAGAGGAGAAGGACCTCGGAGTCCTGGTTGATCGCAGGATGACTATGAGTCAGCAATGTGACGTGGCCATGAAAAAAGCTAACGCGGTCTTGGGATGCATTAGGCGAGGTATTTCTAGTAGGGATAAGGAGGTGCTGGTTCCGTTATACAAGGCACTGGTGAGACCTCATTTGGAGAACTGTGTGCAGTTCTGGTCTCCCATGTTTAAAAAGGATGAAATCAAACTGGAACGGATACAGAGAAGGGCCACTAGGATGATCCGAGGAATGGAAAATCTGCCGTATGAAAGGAGACTCGAGGAGCTCGGTTTGTTTACCTTAACCAAAAGAAGGCTGAGGGGGGATATGATTGCTCTCTTTAAATATATCAGAGGGATAAATACCAGGGAGGGAGAGGAATTATTTCAGCTCAGTACTAATGTGGACACTAGAACGAATGGATATAAACTGGCCGTCGGGAAGTTTAGGCTTGAAATTAGATGAAGGTTTCTAACCATCAGAGGGGTGAAGTTTTGGAACAGCCTTCCAAGGGAAACAGAGGGGGCGAAAGACCTCTCTGGCTTTAAGATTAAGCTTGATAAGTTTATGGAGGGGAGGGTTTGATGGGATACAGTGATTTTAGTCAATAGGTCAATAACAATGGTCAATGATGGGATATTAAAAGTTACTACAGAGAACTTTTCCAGGTGGTCTGGCTAGAGAATCTTGCCTGCATGCTCGGGGTTCAGCTGATCGCCATATTTGGGATCGGGAAGGAATTTTCCTCCAGGGTAGATTGGCAGAGGCCCTGGAGGTTTTTCGCCTTCCTCCACAGCATGGGGCAGGGGTCGCTTGCTGGAGGATTCTCAGCGACTTGAAGTCTTTAAATAATGATTTGGGGAGTTCAACAGCTAAGTCAAGGGAGAGAATTCTTCCAGGAGTGGGTGGGTCAGGTTTTGTGGCCCGCATCATGCGGGAGATCAGACTAGATGATCATAATAGTCCCTTCTGACCTTAGAGTCTATGAGTCTATGAGATCTCCCTCACTGCCCAGCACCCCCCCAACAGGCCCCCACTGCCTAGCATCCCAAAACACACAAACCTCCCCCACTGCCCAGCGCCCTCCACACCCTCACAGCCCAGCACCCCCCGCACACCTCCCAGACACTCACTCCACCACACCCTTCCCCCTTCCCTGGCCGCACTCACCAGCCCTGCTGGGAGGTCTCTGGCTCCTAGGGTGAGAGCGGCAAGGGGAGTCTCCAGTGGTGAGCGGGAGCCGGTTCGTGGGAACCGGTTGTTAAATTTAGAAGCCCTTTTAGAACCAGTTGTCCTGCGCAGGACCGGTTCTAGAAGGGCTTCTAAATTTAACAACCGGTTAGTTGAAGTGACCAGGACCGTAGCTGGGGGGGAGCAGAGGGAGCGGCTGCTTCCCCTGAGCACATTATCCAAAAGTGGCGCCTTAGGAGCCGACCCCATGGGTGCTCCAGCTCTACGCCCCGCTCCCCGGCCCCAGCTCACCTCCGCTCCGCCTCCGCCTCTGAACACTCCGCCCTGCTTCTCCCCCCCCCCCCCGCTTCCCACGAATCAGCTGTTCGCGCGGGAAGCCTGGGAGGGCAGAGAGGCAAGCAGCGGCTTCGTGCTCAAGCCCAGGGAGGCGGAGACGGAGCGGAGGTGAGCTGGGGTGGGGGGAGCCGTCCGCGCCACAGCAGGTAACCCGGGGGAGGGGCGCGCAGGGATACCGCTCCCCGCCCCAGCTCACCTCCACTCCGCCTCCCTGGGCCTGAGCGCGGAGCCGCCGCTTGCTTCTCAGCCCTCCCAGGCTTCCTGTGCGAACAGCTGATTGGCGGGAAGTGGGGGGGGCTGCAAGCTCAGACTGACCTGGTGCTCCAGGCACTGCGCGGTGGCAGCGTGGCCCGGCTCCAGCTGAGCGGCGCGGCTGTAGCGCTGCCAGCCACCTCCAGGCAGCGCGTTAAGGGAGCAGGGACGGGGTGCTGGATAGAGGGCAGGGGAGTTCAGGGAGGTGGTGGGGGGCTGGATAGGGGTCGGGGCAGTCAGATGGCAGGGAACAGGGGGATTGAATGGGGGCAAGGGTCCCGGGGGGCAGTCAGGAAAGAGCAGGGGTTGGATGGGGCGGTGGGAGGCAGTCAGGGGCAGGGGTTCCAAGGGTGGTCAGGGGACAGGGAGAAGGGGTGGTTGGATGGGGAATCAGGAGAGGAGTTGGAAGGGGTGGCGGAGGGCAGTCAGGGGACAGGTAAGGGGGTGGATGGGGCAGGGTCCCGGGGCGGGCATCAAGGAACGCGGGGGGTTGGACGGGGCACGAGTCCCAGGGACGGGGGGGTGGGCCAAAAATCGCTCAGGACGGGGGCAGTGGCTGAGCCCTGTATCCCGCTGGGGGGGAGGGGGCGAGGGCTCCGTGCCCGTGTCCCGCTTGGGGCAGTGGGGAGGGGCAGCGGCGCGCGCGGGCTCCGTGTCCCACTTGGGGCCGGGGGGGGCGTGGAGGCGCGGCAGCGCGCGAGGGCTCCATCCCCGTGTCCCACATTGCTGGCTCCTGTCGGCGGGCAGGCACAACACTAGGAGCTGCCCCAGGAGCGCCGCCACGCCAGCCTCGGGACTTTGTGTGTGTGGGGTTTAGAATCCCCCCGTGGGCCGCACAGTGAGCCCCCACGGGTCTCATGCGGCCCACGGGCCGTATGTTGTGCAGGCCTGGTCGTGTGGCATACTCTCCACATGTCTGAAAAGCATAAGACGCCATCTGCGGACAATGGCCCCAGTAGTCTGTAGACCGGAGCGACCATAAACATCTGCTTTACAAATGAAGTCGTTCCACTCTATGCCCAATATACAACGTTGGCATTTTATGTGGAAAGCCTCCAGCTTTGCCCACTCTGAGTGGCGCAGTCCCAATGTTTCGCAGCCGTACAGCAGTACAGAGAGGATACAGCTCGATTAGATCCTGAACTTGGTTGTCGAGCCGAGATGATGTTGATTCCGTCTTCATTATAAACGACCCATGACAGAGGCTGCAATGCCACACTCAGGCACCTAAATAAATGGCCTGACCTTTCTCAAATGGTGAATACCAAGAACTCCTCACTCGAATCTGCCGAAGCCGTGGCTGTTCAGCTCCTCTGAAAATCAATCCACTCGTTTAGATGCCTGAATATGAAT
>NW_027056760.1:0-4993 GCF_011386835.1 Chrysemys picta bellii
GGACCTCGAGAGGTCATTGAGTCCAGTCCCCTGCCCTCATGGCAGGACCAAATACTGTCTAGAGCATGCCGCCAGACCCTCTTCAATTTCTCCACATCTTCCTTGAAATGTGGTGCCCAGAACTGGACACAATACTCCAGTTGAGGCCTAAGCAGCGCAGAGTAGAGCGCAAGAATGACTTCTCATGTCTTGCTCACAACACACCTGTTAATGCATCCCAGAATCATGTTTGCTTTTTTTGCAACAGCATCACACTGTTGACTCATATTTAGCTTGTGGTCCACTATAACGCCTAGATTCCTTTCTGCCGTACTCCTTCCTAGACAGTCTCTTCCCATTCTGTATGTATGAAACTGATTGTTCCTTACTAAGTGGAGCACTTTGCATTTGTGGAACCCCACTTGTTATACCTTTCTAGCAGGATTGGGAACCATTAATAACTACTCTCTGAGTATGGTTATCCAGCCAGTTATGCACCCACCTTATAGTAGCCCCATCTATGTTGTATTTGCCTAGTTTATCTATAAGAATATCATGCGAGACCCTATCAAATGCCTTACTGAAGTCTAGGTATACCACATCCACCGCTTCTCCCTTATCTACAAGACTCGGTATCCTAGCAAAGAAAGCTATCAGATTGGTTTGACATGATTTGTTCTTTACAAATCCATGCTGGCTATTCCCTATCACCTTACCACCTTCCAAGTGTTTGCAGATGATTTCCTTGATTACTTGCTCCATTATCTTCCCTGGCACAGAAGTTAAACTAACTGGTCTGTAGTTTCCTGGGTTGTTTTTATTTCCCTTTTTATAGATGGGCTCTATATTTGCCCTTTTCCAGTCTTCTGGAATCTCTCCTGTCTCCCATGATTTTCCAAAGAGAATAGCTAGAGGCTCACTGTTGACTCATATTTAGCTTGTGGTCCACTATAACGCCTAGATTCCTTTCTGCCGTACTCCTTCCTAGACAGTCTCTTCCCATTCTGTATGTATGAAACTGATTGTTCCTTCCTAAGTGGAGCACTTTGCATTTGTCTTTGTTAAACTTCATCCTGTTTACCTCAGACCATTTCTCCAATTTGTCCAGATCATTTTCAATTATGACCCTATCCTCCAAAGCAGTTGCAATCCCTTCCAGTTTGGTATCATCTGCAAATTTAATAAGCGTACTTTCTATGCCAATATCTAAGTCGTTGAGGAAGATATTGAACAGAGCCGGTCCCAAAACAGACCCCTGCGGAACCCCACTTGTTATACCTTTCTAGCAGGATTGGGAACCATTAATAACTACTCTCTGAGTATGGTTATCCAGCCAGTTATGCACCCACCTTATAGTAGCCCCATCTATGTTGTATTTGCCTAGTTTATCTATAAGAATATCATGCGAGACCCTATCAAATGCCTTACTGAAGTCTAGGTATACCACATCCACCGCTTCTCCTTATCTACAAGACTCGGTATCCTAGCAAAGAAAGCTATCAGATTGGTTTGACATGATTTGTTCTTTACAAATCCATGCTGGCTATTCCCTATCACCTTACCACCTTCCAAGTGTTTGCAGATGATTTCCTTGATTACTTGCTCCATTATCTTCCCTGGCACAGAAGTTAAACTAACTGGTCTGTAGTTTCCTGGGTTGTTTTTATTTCCCTTTTTATAGATGGGCTCTATATTTGCCCTTTTCCAGTCTTCTGGAATCTCTCCTGTCTCCCATGATTTTCCAAAGAGAATAGCTAGAGGCTCAGATACCTCCTCTATTAGCTCCTTGAGGATTCTCGGATGCATTTCATCAGGCCCTGGTGACTTGCAAGCATCTAACTTTTCTAAGTGATTTTTAACTTGTTCTTTTTTTATTTTATCTTCTAAACCTACCCCCTTCCCATTACCATTCACTATGTTAGTCATTCCTTCAGACTTCACGGTGAAGACCAAAACAAAGAAGTCATTAAGCATCTCTGCCATTTCCAAGTTTCCTGTTAGTGTTTCTCCCTCCTCACTGAGCAGTGGGCCTACCCTGTCCTTGGTCTTCCTCTTGCTTCTAATGTATTGTGGAAGCAGAGAAAGAACGGACAGGAAGGGGATTGCAATGCATGACAGTTTGTTAGCAAGAGTTAGGCTAACTGTAACCCTAATAACGCGAGATTTGTAGAAGCGAGGATTGTGTGAGGCGAGTGGGAAAGAACTGTGTGAGAAGTTGTTGCAACCTTGTGTAGATAATATTGTATGTAGACTAGAGTCTAAACAAGTGAGGAAAATAAGATATCAGGATGACCTATGTATAAACAAAATGCAGCTGTTGCTCATTATTGTCTGTAACAAAAGGTATAAATGCTTGCTGTAATTGTTTACCTGGGAGAGACCTGCCTAGGAGGGGGAGACCCTGTGTCCTAGTGCACTCTCTCCCTCTATGCAATTGATAGAGAGAGAATAAAGTATCTGACTTTGCTGTACCCAACCAAAGAGTGAGAACTGAGTTTTTCTCAGACAGGATTGATAAAAAGACTTCTTGTTTCCCTTTATTCCCGTGGCCAGTTTGAGCTCATTTTGTGCCTTTGCCTTCTAGTCTTGCCCCTGCATTCCTGTTTTGTTTGCCTATATTTATCCTTTGTAATCTGTCCTAGTTTCTATTTTTTTCATATGATTCCTTTTATTTTTTAGATCATGCGAGATCTCGTGGTTAAGCCAAGGAGGTCTTTTGCCACATTTCCTATCTTTCCTACTCAGCGGAATAGCTTGCTTTTGGGCCCTTAATAGTGTCCCTTTGAAAAACTGCCAACTCTCCTCAGTTGTTTTTCCCCTCAGTCTTGATTCCCATGGGACCTTACCTATCAGCTCTCTGAGCTTACCAAAATCCGCCTTCCTGAAATCCATTGTCTCTATTTTGCTGTACTCCCTTCTACCCTTCCTTAGAACTGTGAACTCAATGATTTCATGACCCTCCCCTCTACAACAAGCCTCCCCAGCAGCTCCCCCAAAATCTCCTACTGAGCTGGATCCACCACAGCCATTTCCCTTCCCCAGCCCCTAGGCAGATGGGACGGTCTGGAGCAAAATGGGGTCGTTATTCTGCAGCCTGTCAGGGTGAGAAGGGAAGTTTGGGAGGTTTCTGAATGAGTGTTAGTCCATTTCACACCCCGATTCCCCCAGGCTCTGTCCTAGCAGACAGACATTCTAGACTCTGCCATGCTGGAGAAGCCTCAGTGACGCTATTACAGCACAGACCCGACCTCTCCCCCGGGACTAAACCCACCAGACGCTATTACACTCTCCCAGGAACAGAGTCTCTGAGCCAAACGCCAGAAAAGAGCAGAATCAAAGGAGCCACTTTGGGGGATCCCCCGACACTGTCCCCAGAACAGCCCATTCCCTCAGAAGCGCAGGGACCAGGCAGAGGCAGGTACTGGCTTTTCCTCTCTCTGCCCCACCCCCCCTCCCAGGAAAGTCACTGCCCCGGGGGGCTGCAGGGAATGGAGCTGGGCAAGGCTGGGTGCCCAGAACCTCCCTCCCCACTGATTGCTCCAGCTGCCCCGTCCAGTCTCTCCCTCTCCCTCCTGCACGAAGAGCCGGTCACTGTCCTGCATTCCCGTGGGCATTTCCTCGCCAATAGCTACAGTCACTGCTAACGGGGGTGAGCCTGGGGCGCTGGGGCAGCAGCTCTGCGCCACGCAGACACTCGGGGCAGAGATGGAGCGAGCAGGAGCCATTTCTGCAGAGTCACTTTCCAGCCAGGCCCCAGCACTTACCCCAGATCTCTCGTATCACCTGCAGTCTCTGGCTCAGGAGCTGATAGCAGCAGAGCCCAGGAGGGTGGGGGGCAGAGGGTGTAAACTATTTCCCTGAATCAAGTCTCCTTTCGCAGCTCAGTCACCATTTCAGCTAGAGCAGAGCTGCGGTATCTGGGCACTGGGCCACCCGGGGCCTTTAACACCACAGCCCTGGGGAGGGGGTGCTGAGATGGACCATCCAGTGAGGAACACAAGTCCTTCTACCCTCCACCACACCCTAGTTTGGAACTGCTGCCTCCCTCTATCTGGGGGTTTTCCCTTCTGCACCTACCTGGCAGGGCAGGCCGCCCCCACCCCAGTCTGAACCCCTGATCCTGTCCCAGATTTGTCCCTCTGCCCATCCCTCCCCTCCGATTTCTCCCCTTCAGGGGGATATTCCCTCCCTTTGATTGCAGGGAGCAGATTCTGATGGCGCGTGAGGGCAGCAACTTGCAGATGTTACTGAGCATGTGAGAAGTACATTAGAAGATAAGGACGGCCAGACTGGGTCAGACCAAAGGTCCATCTAGCCCAGTGTCCTGTCTGCCAACAGTGGCCAGTGCCAGGTGCCCCAGAGGGAATGAACAGACAGGAATCATCCAGTGACCCATCCCCTGTCCCCCATTCCCAGCTTCTGACAGACAGAGGTTAGGGACACCATCCCTGCCCATTCCGGCTAACAGCCATTGATGGACCTGTCCTCCATGAACCCATCTAGTTCCCCTTTGATCACATCACCCTGCTCAGGAACAGTGAAGTTGCAAGTTCTAATAGGAAACAGCTTCTGATACAAGGGCAGCTCCTCTTCCTCCTCCCCTCCCATGGGGATGAGCAGCCCCCCCCAGCTGCCTCTCTGCCCCAGCCTCCTTCAACCCATTGCCCCCTTCAGCCTCCCCCCAAATGTGCCCTTCCCCCATCTCCCCCTTCAGCCTCCTTCAACTGCCCCCCATCCCCCTGTTCAGCCTCCCCAAACTGTTCCCTTCCCCGCACCGCACCTGGTCACCTTCAGCCCCCCGTTGCCCTCCTCAGCCTCCGGCAACTTCCCGCCACTGCCCTGGCTCCACCACTCTCAGGTTCCTTTCCCCACAACCATTTGCTTTCTTACCATAGGAAACGGGCAGAAAAGGCTTTTGAAAAAACCTTTTGCAAAGTAAAAATAAAACAAGCCAAAGAACCCCCTCCCTTGCTTTGTGCTCGGCGCCCAGCTGTGGGCTTGTGGGGTGCGGGGA
>NW_027056761.1:0-4989 GCF_011386835.1 Chrysemys picta bellii
ATCACATAGGAAGCCTGTAGCAGAGCCAGGAATTAATGGCCGATCTCAGAATCGTGCCCCTAGTGCCAGTCTGACCATTATCCAGTGTTGTGTATGCGTGTGAGTGGGGGAGGGGGGAAGATGGACACTGGGATCCGGTGGGTTCTGGTGTGGCCGATCTCTAACCATAAGGGGGAAATAACAATAATTATTTGCACTGCGGCAGCCCCAGTCATGGCTGTGTTTGTTTGAAAAATGTAACCAATGGGTAGCATTGGAAGGGCGGAGGTGATAGATGACACTGCAATAGCAGATGAGCCTCACGGTGTTGATAGCCTGTGAAGGGCCTTGGATTGACCTAGAGAGATGAAGGACCTGGCAGTGTGTACCACTAGTAGGCATAAGAAATTGGGACTGGAGTCAAGTGGCCAGAAATCTCCTAGAGCAAGGATAGCATAGATTGAAGGCACAGTTGCCAATTCTCATGATATTTGGTGCTTCTCTTAAAGCCCCAGGTCCTTCAGTCATGTGATCAGTTAAGAATCTCCGATTTTTTTTAAGTATGTTTCTAGCCCTAAGGGTTGCTAAGAAAAGCTTGAAAATGTGACTCTCTCCAGGGCCCAGAAACATTGTTCCATTGCAATTTGCTGACTGAGTGAAATTGGGACATTTCGTGAAGAAGGGCCAATTTCACTGCAGCACCATGGAATTGAGGAAACTCTGCCTGCATCCGAATCCTGCCTGGTTTCTGCTAGTTCACCTGCCCAGCTCCTTTGTAACCTGCCCAGTGGCCTGCTAGCAACCTCAGAGCTTCCAGAGTCCATGGCCTTGGAGCAGACACACATGCCGATTGCTCTGGGGGCTGGGAACATCCAAAATTGTCAGTGTCCATGACTCCAGGGATCCGTTCCCTTTTTCAGAAACTTTTCAAAAACTGTGGGTTTGTTCCTAAACCAAATTCTGAAAAATAAAAATCTTGCACAAAACAGAATTATCCTTCCCTGCCCCATCTCTAAACCCCGTGTGTATTATTTTTTAAAGATTTCAAGATTTTAAGCCAATTGCATGATGTTTGGAAGCCTGATTCATGGTTTTCAAATGCTTGAGATTAGCAACACTGCCAGGGGATGTGTTACAAAGCAGTAGTAACCAAGTGACTGGGACATAACAGACATTGTAGTCATCTAAAAGGATTATCTGGAATAGGGTGACCAGATGTCCCGATTTTATAGGGGACAGTTCCGATTTCTGGGTCTTTTTCTTCTATAGGTTCCTATTACCCCCACCCCCGTCCCGATTTTTCACATTTACTGTCTGGTCACCCTAATCTGGAAGGATTTAAAGTATGAGTGCTTTCTAATTTACCCTCAGTGAGCAGACAATATAAAGTACCAATCTCAAACTCAAACACATGCCAGGTATATTTCATTGAAGAACATTTGTGATAATGGACATGAATCTGGAAACTCCCTATGGGGAACTTGATGCCTAATTCCAGTCAATTTTATGGAGACTTGGATGTCTAAATCTCCTAGACAGCCTTGAAAATCTCAGCCCTATTAAAAAGTGAGTGTAAATCTAAAGGTCCATCCCAACTCTTCCCAAACATCATGGCGGTTGGTTTCCTGTAAGATATTCACTACCCACATTCAAGCCCGGCGGTGTCATTCAGATTTAATTCATGCCATGAAATTTCCTTCTTCCATGCAGCTCACTCTTGTTATCCCAGCAGGTATGGTTTCATGCATCCCTGTATAAATGGCTGAGGGCAATCACAGCACGGTGACCCAGTTCATACTCCTGGGGCTGACAGATCGTCAGGAGCTGCAGATACCCCTCTTCGCGGCGTTCCTGGCGATCTACATTCTTACGCTGGTTGGGAATCTTGGGATGATTGTGTTGATCAGGGTTGATCCCCGACTCCATTCCCCCATGTACTTCTTCCTCAGTAACCTGTCTGTGGTTGACCTCTGCTACTCCTCAGTCTTCGCTCCAAGGATGCTGGTGAATTTCTTAGTGGGGAGTAAAAGCATTTCTTACTCTGCCTGTATTGCCCAACACTTCTCTTTTGTCGTGTTTGTGACCACAGAAGGGTTCCTGCTGGCCGTGATGGCATACGACCGCTATGTAGCCATTTGTAACCCTCTGCTCTACACCGCTGTTATGTCTAAGAGAGTCTGTATTCATCTAGTGGCCAGCTCATATGTAGGGGGGCTCGTGAACTCACTGACCCACACATGTGGCTTGCTGAGGTTGTCGTTCTGTGGGCCCAACATCATCAATCATTACTTTTGTGACACTAACCCATTGCTGAAGCTTGCCTGCTCTGATAACCACATCAATGAGATTTTGCTTGTAACGTTCTCTGGAGTTATTGCCATGTCCACCCTCCTGTTTGTCATAATCTCTTATCTGTACATCCTCTTCTCTATCCTGAGGATCCGCTCCGCCAAGGGCAGGCTCAAAGCCTTCTCCACCTGTGCCTCTCATCTGACAGCTGTCACCATGTTCTATGGACCTGTGAGCTTAAGCCACATATAACCCAGTTCCAGCTACTCACTGGAACAGGAGAAAATCTCTGCTGTGTTTTATACCCTGGTGGTCCCCATGTTGAACCCCTTGATCTACAGCCTGAGGAACAAGGAGGTTAAGGATGCTCTTAAGAGGGTGATAGACTGGAAAAACATTCCCAGCTAATTTGTCACCATGACAATTCCAGTCAATTGAGAAGAACAATTGGAAGAAGGGTAGGAGTATGCTCTATGTGTTACTGCCTTGATTTGTGTATCACAAATGTTGTACAAGAATTAAATGAAACTCAAAGAACTGATGTAGCATGTGGAAATTATGTTTTACAATTGCTTGAGAGGAACAATGTTACCTAAGGTCCTGTCATTATGTGGCTGTTGGAATATAGACACCTTTCCTTGTTTCTTGACCATTAATCTATTTGAAATGGTGCCCTGCAAGGTTATCTGAGATTAAAAATAAAATAAACTTGCTTCTAGGTTTAATTTCTTAATGTGATGCTTTAATTAATGCTCAGTATGTAACTTGCACTATGAGAATTCAACGCTTTTGCTCTCTTTAGTGTCTGGGCCTCATACGGGTTGCCACAATTGATCTCTATCCCCTTTATAGCAGCCCTTAACCTAGTTGAAGACTGTTATCAGGTCCCTCCTCGGTCGTCTTGTCTCAAAACAAAACATGCCCAATTTTTTTAAAACTTTCCTAATAGATCAGGTTTTGTAAACCCTTTTTGTCATTTTTGTTTTTCCCCTCTGGACTCTCTCCTATTTGCCCACGTCCTTTCTAAAGCGTGGCTCCCAAACCTAGACACAGAACTTCAACTGAGGCCTCACCAGTGCCAAGCAGAGCCGTACAATCACTGCCTTGGTCTTACACACAACACACCTGGTAATACACCCCAGACAGCCCTTTTCACAACTGCAGCTCATTGTTGGCTCATACTCAACTTGTGACCCACTTGAACTCCCAGATCCATCTCAGCAGCACTTCTCCTAGCCAGTTATTCCCCACATTGTATTATGCATTTGATTTTTCCTTCTAGAGTGAAGTACTATGCAGTTGTCTTTATATTGATCACATCTGTATTCATACTAGTGCTATATCCATCTATTCTTAACCAGTGTTATCGTATATACTTAGGCTTGGAAGGAATAGATTTTTCTCAATAAATGTTGGTCATTATTGATTTCACCATATGCACACAAACCAATGAAAAAATTATTGCCATCAACAATAATTGAAATTTACAGATAGGCAGAATAAGAAAAACTGCAGCTTGAGAATGTATTAGAGTTTGATTTAAGGATATTTATTTTGTATATTTTGACATGTGATGTTGACAATTTGTGTTTTAACAGTTATAAAGCTTTAACTTTTTGAATTTCAGTGTCGGCTGTCATTAACAAAATTATGTCTGACCTCCCATTGTCTGATCCCCCATAATTTCCCGCAATTGTAAAGATTTAAACATTTAAAATAAAAAAGGCTTAAAAATAAAACATTGATATTATCAATTAAAATTATAAAAAACTTAAAAATCAAATTCTGACAAGGCTCTAGCAACTTGTTATTCAGCTTTATTCTCAATCATCTTGTTGTCACCTTGTGTTGCTCCCCATCTGTTTGTCATCTGTACCGTTGTCTCTTATTTTCAGCTTACATTACAAGCTCCTTTGGCCAGAGGTTGTTTTTTTGTTATATGTTGGTACAGCACCTAAAAGAATGGGGTTGGGATTAAGCCCAATACTAATGAATTAATGAAGTAGTATCAATAATAATGGTCATGTAATGTTACTCCCACCAATGCCATATATTTCAGAGGGGTAGTCGTGTTAGTCTGTTTCAGCAAAGAGAACCCAGAAGGTTCCAGCCCACGATAGCTTATGCCCAAATAAATTTGTTAGTCTTTAAGGTGCCACAGGACTCCTTGTTGTCAATGCCAAATAGTGATTTTATAGGTTTACTTACAGCAATGCTATAAATTGATCATATATTTTAAGGGCTAGAAAGGACAATGACATCGTTTAGTCTGACTGTATAACTCAGGTCACAATTCTATACAGTTACCCTCTGTATTAAGCCCATTAACTGGCATTTTATTAAGTGTATCTTCCAGAGAGCCATCGGGTCTTGATTTCACAGCAGCTGTAGCTGGATAAACCATCACTTCCCATGGTAGTTCATTCCAGCCATTAACCACCCTCACTGTTGAAAATGTGAGCCTCACGACTAATTTGAATTGGGATAGTTTTACTCTGAGCAACACGATATATTGTTCATTAGAACTGGGGGGAGAGGGGAGTTGGACCAAAATACTTTTTTTCTGAGGAACGCAGATTTGGGTTAACTGAAATATTTTATAAATCTGTGTCAAATGAGATGAATTGTTTTGCTTTGATCTAAAATCTCAGAAAAATCTAAAAGGTCTCAATATTTTAAGTTTCCCATTTAAAAGACTTTTTGTTTCAAAATTTACTTCAA
>NW_027056762.1:0-4975 GCF_011386835.1 Chrysemys picta bellii
GAAGCACTTACCTGGGGCAGCTCCCGTTTGGTGTGAGGAGTGCAGGAGGGGATGTGGGGGGGTGCAGGAGTCAGGGAGGGCAGGGGGCTGAGTGTGAGAGAGGGGTGCAGGAGTCAGGGGCTGGGTGTGTGTGAGGGAGTGCAGGAGTCAGGGCTGGGGGTGCAGGGTCTGCCAGCAGTTAGGATCCAGGAGGGGGCTCAGGGTTGGAGCAGGAGGTTGGGGTGTGGAGCGCTTACCTGGGGCAGCTCCCATTTGGTGTGAGGGGTGCAGGTGGGAACATAGGCATCGACTCCGTGGGTGCTCCAGGGCTGTTGCTGGATTGGTGGGTGCTCAGCACCCACCGGCAGCTCCCCGTGGCCCTGCCCCGCCCCCCTTGCTCCAGCTCACCTCCGCCTCCTTTGCGAGCGTGCCGCCGCGTCCTGCTTCTCCCACCTCCCTCCCAGCGCTTGCGCCATGAAACAGCTGATTCGCGGGGCAGGGAGGGAGAGGGGTGGAGGGGGAATGCGGCGTGCTGGGGGAAGGGGCGGGGCCAGGGCAGGGATTTGGGGAAGGGATCCAATAGGGGCAGGGAGGGGGTGGAGTTAGGGAGGGGACTTTGGGGATGGGGTTGGAATGAGAGCGGGGCCAAGGGCAGGGATGGGGTGGAGTCGGGGCGGGGAAAGGGATGGGGGGTCGCGGGCACCCACCAGCGCCGGAGAAAGTTGGCACCTATGGATGGGAATGTGGGGTGTATGTGTGCAGGCGCTCCCATTTGGTGCTCAGGGTGGGGGTGGGGATGCGGGGGGGTGCAGGAGTCAGCGCATGGCGGGGGCTGGGTATAGTGTGGGGGGTGCAGGAGTCAGGGTAGGGGACTGGGGGTGTGGGGTCATGGGGGTGCTCCCTGCCCCCTCCCAGCCCCCTACCCTGAGCGGCTCATGACGGGAGGGGTATGTGTAGGGGGAGTGTGGGGGCCCCACCTTTGCTCCGTCCTGCCCCGATTCCACCCCCTTCCCCCAGGCCCCACCCCTGCCTCTTCTCCGCCTCCTCCCCCTCCTGCCTGGAGCACCGGCAAACAGCTGTTTGGTGGGGGAGAAGCGCTGGGGGGGAGAGGAAGGGGGAGGGGCGGGAATGCGGCACGCTCTGGGGAGGAGGCAGGGGAGGGGGGAGCTTGGCTGCTGGTGGTGCGGAGCCTGCAGCAGGAGCCCCAGCAGCCAGCAGGACCAAGCTTCTGCCCCCACAACTGTCTGGCCCTGGGGGCCCCAGGCCAGGACACCCTGTGTTCCCTGTAACTCCGCCTCTGCCTGCCGGGGTGTGGCTGACTGGCATTCCCTCAGAAACACCCCTTGTCCTTCCGTGCACGGCTGAGCCGTTTCTCCTGAGGCACCCTCCGCCGTGAATGGCTGATTAGGGGTCTATTCAATATCACACACACAGAGATTACCTTAAAAGAACATTGATAACATCGCAAAGTCAAGCACCCGCATTAGAAGAGGCCAGAATTAAGGCTGATCCAGCCCCTCGTGCGGTTGCGTTATGACATAGTCTGTAATTACAGGTTCCCGTACTCATTTTCCCACGGGATCCTGCCTCATTCGGTGCACAGGATGGACCGGGCTCATGTAATGAGTAGCTATTCAATCGTTAGTGTTATCCTCATTGTTCAAGTTGTGACCTCAAACCTTATTTACCGCACACTGTTCCAACTCTGAAGACTGGATTATTAATTCCCTTGTGGACTTTTCTCTACTGCCACTGCTCATCACTGTGGGAGCTGCACAGACAACGTTCATTTGGGCATTTTCTAACTTTTGAGCGCTCAACTTTGCAACTTTCATGTTCTTTTACTAATAATAGAAATTCCATAGTGTGACATCATAGTGACACCAAGATGCGTCATGGGCAGAATTGGAACCTCTGGATCTGCCACGCAGCCCTCTGCCACTTGAGGTAATGGAGTCACTTGTAGTAGTAGGTTGTCATCCAGGAGTGGGTTTCACAGATAGTAGTTGACAGCAGAGGGATGTGGAGACTCAGGAATCTTGGCTTCCACAGCAGGCTCCGGAGCAGTGTGTGCTGTAGTGGTCACGGACCCTTCTGTCTCTCCCAAGCTTCGCCCCTTCTGCCCCATCTCCTCCAGCCTGTCCCTGTGCCAGTCCTGTCTTCTCTCCTGGATCCTCCTCCCACGCCCATTCCCCTTGCCTACCTACTCCTAATCTCCTCTCCTCACACATCTCATCCCAGGACCAGTCTAGTTGCCCAGCCAGTCCCAGTCTCCCTCACCCTAACTCCCGTCCCTCCCCGTCTCGTTCTCCTTGTCCAACAAGTCCCAGCCTCCCTCCCCCCACTTGCACTCAGGGATGTTGTCCTACGCCCCCCCCCACCCCCGCCCAAACTGCCAGTCATAGGTACTCTAGGCTCCCTGGCCTAACCTGCTCCTTTCTCTCCCCCATCCAGCTTGTGTCCCCTTTACATTCAGGCCTGGCACCTTCCTCCATTTAGCTACCTGAGTGCCCATGGGGCAGGGGTCACAGAGCACGGCTGTTCGCTCTCAGTTCCAGTCCCATCCTGGGGACTGGTCAGCACGAGGGAGCTGGGAGGCGATGGAGCATGCTCAGTGAAGATAGACTTGTTGGCGACTTTTAGCTGCTAAACTCCAAGAAGTCTCTACTGAGCATGTGTGAACTGGGATTTTTCAAATGTTCACAGGAACAGTAAAAGGCACCCAACACAAAGGCCACTGTAGCAAAGTCGTTATAATGGGGCTACATGGGTTACCCAGAGTATTATGGGCTGGAGTTATGCTCCACCCACCTTACTTCTTGTGTTATCAGTGGGGTTCCCCCCACCACTCGGTTGTAATGCAGTTGAATGAAGCAGCAAGTTCCCGGTGTGCAGTACTGTGAATAGAGAGGAGTTTTTTGCTGCTGTGAGTGGCCCCTTTACAATAGTGGGAATGTCATGGATCATGGGGTCGGTGTGATGCCCCAGCACTGGAATCCCTTCAGGGTGCCATGCTCTGAGAGGGCCTCACTCTTCCTTCAGGGCAGGCCACGCAGCCTCCCCGCCCCCTGAGACTCAACCAAGTAGCGGAGCTAGGGGAGAGCAGGGGCAGCGACCGCTCCCCCACTGAGCACAAGTGGTGCCTTGTCAATTTCTTGGCGCCTTTTTACTTACCCGGGGAGCGATCAAAAAAAGGCACCACCTGCTGCAGCACTTTTACTCACCCGGTGGCGCTCCGGGTCTTCGGCGGCACTTTGGCAGCGGGCCCTTCACTCGCTCCGGGTCTTCGGCGGCACTTCGGCGGCGGGCCCTTCACTCGCTCCGGGTCTTCGGCGGCATTTGGGCAGCGGGCCCTTCACTCGCTCCGGGTCTTCGGCGGCACTTCGGCAGCGGGCCCTTCACTCGCTCCGGGTCTTCGGCGGCACTTCGGCAGCGGGCCCTTCACTCGCTCCGGGTCTTCGGCGGCATTTGGGCAGCGGGCCCTTCACGCGCTCCGGGTCTTTGGCGGCATTTGGGCAGCGGGCCCTTCACTCGCTCCGGGTCTTCGGCAGCATTTGGGCAACGGGCCCTTCACTCGCTCCGGGTCTTCGGCGGCACTTCGGCAGCGGGCCCTTCACTCGCTCCGGGTCTTCGGCGGCACTTCGGCAGCGGGCCCTTCACTCGCTCCGGGTCTTCGGCGGCATTTGGGCAGCGGGCCCTTCACTCGCTCCGGGTCTTCGGCGGCATTTGGGCAACGGGCCCTTCACTCGCTCCGGGTCTTCGGCGGCACTTCGGCAGCGGGCCCTTCACTCGCTCCGGGTCTTCGGCGGCACTTCGGCAGCGGGCCCTTCACTCGCTCCGGGTCTTCGGCGGCACTTCGGCAGCGGGCCCTTCACTCGCTCCGGGTCTTCGGCGGCACTTCGGCAGCGGGCCCTTCACTCGCTCTAGGTCTTCGGCGGCACTTCGGCGGCGGGCCCTTCAATCGCTCTGGGTCTTCGGCGGCACTTCGGCGGCGGGCCCTTCACTCGCTCTGGGTCTTCGGCGGCATTTGGGCGGCGGGCCCTTCACGCGCTCCGGGTCTTTGGCGGCACTTCGGCGGCAGGCCCTTCACTCGCTCCGGGTCTTCGGCGGCACTTGGGCAACAGGCCCTTCACTCGCTCCGGGTCTTCGGCGGCACTTCGGCAGCGGGCCCTTCACTCGCTCTGGGTCTTCGGCGGCATTTGGGCGGCGAACCCTTCACTCGCTCCAGGTCTTCGGCGGCACTTCGGCGGCGGGCCCTTCACTCGCTCCGGGTCTTCGGCGGCATTTGGGCAGGAGGCCCTTCACGCGCTCCGGGTCTTCGGCGGCATTTGGGCAGCGGGCCCTTCACTCGCTCCGGGTCTTCGGCGGCACTTCGGCAGCGGGCCCTTCACTCGCTCCGGGTCTTCGGCGGCACTTCGGCAGCGGGCCCTTCACTCGCTCCGGGTCTTCGGCGGCATTTGGGCAGCGGGCCCTTCACTCGCTCCGGGTCTTCGGCGGCATTTGGGCAACGGGCCCTTCACTCGCTCCGGGTCTTCGGCGGCACTTCGGCAGCGGGCCCTTCACTCGCTCCGGGTCTTCGGCGGCACTTCGGCAGCGGGCCCTTCACTCGCTCC
Source organism: Chrysemys picta bellii (assembly GCF_011386835.1). Taxonomy (NCBI): domain Eukaryota; kingdom Metazoa; phylum Chordata; order Testudines; family Emydidae; genus Chrysemys; species Chrysemys picta. Next base: position 4,593 of record NW_027056762.1, read on the forward strand.
GGGTCTTCGGCGGCACTTCGGCAGCGGGCCCTTCACTCGCTCTAGGTCTTCGGCGGCACTTCGGCGGCGGGCCCTTCAATCGCTCTGGGTCTTCGGCGGCACTTCGGCGGCGGGCCCTTCACTCGCTCTGGGTCTTCGGCGGCATTTGGGCGGCGGGCCCTTCACGCGCTCCGGGTCTTTGGCGGCACTTCGGCGGCAGGCCCTTCACTCGCTCCGGGTCTTCGGCGGCACTTGGGCAACAGGCCCTTCACTCGCTCCGGGTCTTCGGCGGCACTTCGGCAGCGGGCCCTTCACTCGCTCTGGGTCTTCGGCGGCATTTGGGCGGCGAACCCTTCACTCGCTCCAGGTCTTCGGCGGCACTTCGGCGGCGGGCCCTTCACTCG
>NW_027056763.1:0-4973 GCF_011386835.1 Chrysemys picta bellii
ATACTCCACAATGGCGTTCCATGAGAAATTTCGCTGACAGTGTAGTCACATATCACCAATATGGGCCCAAAGTAAGTAACAGGAAGCCATTCTTGAGTTACCTTTGTGTCCTGGGCGCTTGTACCCCTGATTACTCCTTGCGCCTGCAATGTCGTTAGAAGTGGCAGGGAAAACACGCTCTTGAGGAATGTTCTCAGCAGGACCCTTCTCTGGTGGGAGCCCATGGCCTTCACCACATGCTTTTTGCTGGTAAAAGGAAGAAGCCTGGATTGGACTTTGAGGTGCTGAAGCGTAACGGAGGCATCAGATGGTGAGGACATGAACTGAGGGTTATGCTGAAGGAGCGTGAGACTAAGAGACATCTGGACTATACAAGAGAACAAGATCATGTGAACAGTAACAATGTAGAAGAGTAAGACACTGGCAAAGATTAACAGAACACAGGAAAAGCACGGGAGGGCAGGGACTGGTGACCCGAATAGTAAATCCGGCTCAGAAACGTTACAGAAGAGACTGAAGGAAATGACTCAGCTGACACCTCCAGAAAGAAAATCATCTCAAAATGTCTGCAGAGACTCTTGGCTTTGAATCACATGTGGAGTAAAGAGGATTACAATGTTACTGGGTAGAAAATCATCAGTCAGCCATGCAATAGTCCCCTAGCTCCTCCCCAAAGAGTCCTCAGCATCTAAAGAGAAAAAGGCACGAAGTGAGGGACTGCTATTGGCAACTCTGGTCCCACCGAGCATGGAGTGAGAAGCCAGGTGTGAAGGCTGGGCAGTTAAATGAGAAGTCACGTTACCTCAGTTCGATAATGATGGCCATGGCCTGGAGCCGTATGGTGCTGGAGAGAGAGTCCCAGGGTTCTTTCTTAATCATCTCCTGTAAGTCACAAAGGGGCAAACATAGTAAATGAGAAACAACTGCTCCCAGCATCAGTCCTACTCCCTCACACATTCATTGAGGAGGTTATACAAAGCCCTGGCATCACAGCTAACTCTGGAGGCCTAAAAAAAGGCTAAATTAGCCACAGGCTTCTCCGGAGTCTCCAATAAATCCCCAGCTAAAAGAACATCAGATATTCCAAAAGTAACAAGGAGCCCAGCCAAAACCCAGGATCTTCCTTTCTGATGGAAGAGCTCCCAGATCATGAAGCTACTCAGCCAGTGGTGTTGTCCAAAGGGATCTCATCCATTTCTACCCAGCCACAAATTCACTCACTCATTTCCTCATCCATCTCTGTCCACTCATCTCCTACTTCCCACCAACTAGCATCCTCTCTCTGTCCATTCACACTAATATTTGCAGTCAATCAGCACTGACCTCAATTTTACACACTGAAATAATTGCTTCAGTGTATACAACAAAGTTCTTTACAACTCTCCAGATTCCATGGACCCTAGCGTGGGTTTAGCAACTAAGTATTCTCCACAGTTCATCAATCTTTTCCAGCCAACAACACGGACCCTGTGTATATTATTTACTCACCACTATGGCTCCTGCAGTGTCTGATGCAAAGTTGTGAATAAAAAAGTCAGGCATGTTATGCCAGTCGATGCTCTTGCTGAGAACAAACAAGAGTCTTAAGAGACTTTTTTTCACAATGAAATCCTAAACCAAAATGAGAAAAAATATATATCAGGGAGAAAGGGATTTAGATAGAGAACATCATCGGGTAGAATATTCTACCTTCATTCAAAACCCCTCCACACGGAACACCTGGTAGATAAATTAACAATGTTGCAGAGCAATGAATAGTCAGGATCAGAAATCGTGGTGAGTTGAGGATGGTGATGTATCCGGGCAGCACCTACAATATACTGGGCTCTGTCTGCAAACAAAGGAAGACACAGGCCCAGCTCCCAAGAAGTGACAGTCTAAGAAGGTTCTGATGGCTTCCAGCAGAATGTTGGCTTGTGTAGGACCTGACTGTGTGAGCTACTTGTTCAGAGAAGGGTTGGATCAAGGAGAACAAGCAGAACAGCAATGGGACTCCATGTGGAGGACTCCACACAGGGCCTGTTTTCTGTAGGACAAGTAGCCAGATGTAGCGTGACCATGTGTAATAAATGAAGGGGGGGGCTCCCTTTTATGAACACCCAGCCAGCCAGTTAGCTATAAAGTCCCTCTTGGTGGCTGTTCTCTGCTGCTTTACCTGTAAAGGGTTAACAAAGTTCCCCAGCTAAAGGAAAAGGAGTGGGCACCTGACCAAAAGATCCAATGGAGGGCTAAAACTTTTTAAAATGGGGAAAAAACTTCTCTTTGTCTGTGTCTGTTCTCTGGAGACAGGACACGGAGCAGCAATTCTGTGTAAGGCTGCAACCAGGTATGAAAATTCATCTTCCATACCGAGAAAAATCATTGGGCAGGGAATGTTTAACTAGACGCGATCAGGTTTATTTCTTTATTTTGGCTTGTGGATCTCCTCTGTGCTAACCCCAGATACTTTTGTTTTGCTTGTAACCTTGAAGCTGAACCTCAACAGAGCTATCTTGATGCTTAATTTTTGTAATTGTTTTCTTTTAAGATCTAGCAAAAAGCCTAAGTTCCAGATGTACTTTCTTCCTTTTTGTTTTTAACAAAATTTACCTTTTTTAAGAACAGAATTGGATTTTTGGTGTCCTAAGAGGTTTGTGCGCATGTTGTTTAATTAGCTGGTGGCAACAGCAGATTTCCTTTGTTTTCTTTCTCACCTCTTCCCCGGGGGCGGGGAGGGGGCGGGATTTGAAAGGGCTTGAGGATACCCCACAGGGAAGAATTCCCAAGTGCTCCTTCCTGGGTCCAAGGGGTTTTTTTGCATTTGGGTGGTGGCAGCGTTTACCAAGACAAGGTCAGAGAAAAGCTGTAACCTTGGGAGTGTAATACAAGCCTGGAGTGGCAGGTATTGCTTTTTTAAATCCTTGCCAGCCTCCACCTTCTGCACTCGAAGTGCCAGAGTAGGGATTCAGCCTTGACACCATGTGTATAAGCGACAAAGCTGGACCCATTTGTTTTGTCAGTGAAGATCTAAGGGTACGTCTTCACTACCTGCCGGATCGGCGGGTAGTAATCGATCTATCGAGGATCGATTTATTGTGTCTCGTCTAGACGCGATAAATCGATCCTCGAACGCGCTCCCTGTCGACTCCGGAACTCCACCAGAGCGAGAGGCGGAAGCGGAGTCGATGACCGTCGATCCCGTGCTGTGAGGACCCGAGGTAAATCGATCTAAGATATGTCGACTTCAGCTACGCTATTCTCGTAGCTATTCTTGTAGCTGAAGTTGCGTGTCTTAGATCGATCCCCCCCCAGTGTAGACCAGCCCTGAGAGAGGAGCAGTCGCCAGGGGAGACCTTGGGTGGAAATGTCTCGTCCTTGAGTCCAACAGATAGTGTGAGGCAGGGGAGTAGCCGGGCAAGAATCTACTGAAACTAGCACAGAGTGGTGGGAAATCCCTGCAAATCAAGGATACCACTGACAAACGGGGCATGAGATCACCAAAGAGTTTGTGGGATGTATCTGGAGAAGGCACCTAATATGTATAATAGGAGAAAAGCATCCAGAGGCTGGATTGTCTGGAGTAAGTGAAAGAAGAAAGGTTGAGTGCTGTAGGCAAAGGGTTCGAAGAGAAGTCAGACCCTATGTGATAAACCTTCTGGGATGTCCCAGGCTGGGTCAGGTGGGACGGACAGCGTGAGGGGACACTAGTTTACAGATTAGATGGAGAAGGTTTATACCTCTTTGTTACTATTGAAGTAGTCAACAGTATTTCTCCATGATTCCAGCAAGAGCATGGCTCCCTCCATAGCACAGCCATGCTGCTCACGTCCACTTTCATCCGCCTCCCAAATAGTCTCCATGCACGAGATATCTGGGACTAATAAAAAAGAAAGAATGACAGAAAGACAGAAATTACTGCCATTGCTGGTTAAAGGGGAACGAACGCGCCCTGAGGTGTCATTCATGGACTGATTGGTGCCCAAAAGACAGTTCATTTAAACCAAAGAAAGGACACGGTCTGTCTGTCTTGGGGTTGTATACTGCTGCCCATCACCGTGGTATCTGGGCTCCTTCCAGCTAAAATCAATGAGCAATAGCGAAGTTCCTATGGAAAGCTTGGTGTCACTGGCACATCTCCCTTTTTGGGGTAAGATATCTCTGCTCTGGGTAGGGTTATCTTTTGTTTGTTGGCTTGATTGGTTTGATTCCCACCGCTTGTTTTGAATAGGGCTAGACATCTATATCCTGCTTGAGCAGAGGAGAAGTGAAGGAAACTGTGATGCTGGTGAAATAAGTCACTGACTCTCAAAGCAAGAGAGATTGGTGTGATCAAAATCAGAATCAAATAGGGGATTCCTTAAAAAACAAAAACAAAATAAGAGAGACCCAGAATGAGACTCCTTTGCACTTCTATGGAGTTTTTCAGGGGAGGATCTCCAAATGGCTTTTAAAGGTGGGCCGGTATTATTACCACCATTTTTATGGCTGGAGAAACCATGGCACAGGGAGCTGAAGTGACTGGCTCAGTCAAACAGCAGGTCACTGGCAATGCTGGGAATAGAAGATAGTTCTCCTGACTCCATTCACATCCTCTACCCCCTTTATTTCTTGGATAAATGTCATTGATTCATTACACAATAAATATCTTGTGCTCTCCAATTGGACATGAATGAGCACAGACCCAAAGAAATACCAGGACTCGCTGTACTGTATAGGGCCAACCAAATAATAGATTTGTCCGATAGCATGAACATTAGCCAGCCAAATATTGCTGAATAGGACTGGCTGATGCTCTTGCAATTAGGATTCAGTTCACATATCCTGCTTTGCCCCCGTCAGCAGCATGGGAAAGCAGCTAGGAGCTCGTGATGGGTGGAACAGCCAGGATAACATCCTCCCAAGGGAAGTGGTGGAAGCCCCATTGCTTAAGTCTGTGGTTTTCGGGTTGGCCACTTATTCAAAGTCAAAGAATTTTGCCTTTACACTCACTCTAA
>NW_027056764.1:0-4953 GCF_011386835.1 Chrysemys picta bellii
AGTTTTTTCAAAACTGCCTGTGTGTCTCCTGTTTGGCTGGAGATAATGTGCATGATCATCACTCATTAACCCCTATATATGCCATACTTCTCCCAGAATCTTCCAAGCCAAACCTCCCAATGGCCATCCACTCAGTTGTCATGAAATTGATCAGGATCCTTTAAGTCTATATGAATACCTTTCTTTAAAAACAAACAAACAAACAAAAAATAGATGTTTTGGAGAACTCCAACAATCAAACAAAATTCAGAAGCATGTTGTTCATTTTGCTTAACTTCTGCAGTTATATCTCATCACAAACCTACAGTAGTCTCCTAGAAGTAATGGGATTTCATTCATGTAATCTTTACACAAAGTCCATTGTCCTTTTAGCTGTTAAGAGCCTGGTTATGCCAATATCAGTGCTGATTGAATGACTGAAATAAGAAAAGAGCCAAATCTTTGCTTAAAAAAATGAAGCTGAACCAAACCCTGAATCAGTGTAGAATTCAGAAAAGTTTAACTTCTTTTAAAAATTAAGCCTCTAATCCTGCGAATATTTATACATATGCTTAACCTCTATGGGATTACTCATGTGCTTAGAGTTAAGCGTGTGTGTAAGTGTTTGCAGGGTTAAGGTCCACACTTGCACATATGTCTTCATTATCCTGTTTCATGGTGTCTTCTGGGGATATCAAAAGCCCCCCAATCTCCTCCCAAACAAACACAAAATTCAGCAGGAAAGGGAGTTCTTGTGGTATTTCCAGGAAAGCAGGAATAATGGAAACTTTGTGAAAAAGCCCAGTCTCCTGAGATTTCCAATGCGGTTTCCAGGTGTCAGATATTGGGACGAGTCAGAAAACATGTAAACCCAATGGTACTTCTGGATCTTTGCTCTCAGCTAACAGCAACTGCTAATGGGTTTCACTGTGAATTTTGGTTTAATATTTTCATTTATACTCATAATGAAATTGGACTTCCTGTACAATCAAAGTTGAGTGATAGATGCTACTTCTGAACTAAAACGAGTATGTTTTTCAGGCTGTCATCAGGCCATTCTGACATGCTTGATAATTATTTTCTGACCAGAATCTTGCCTGTAATGGATATTTTATATAATATACGTATATATATTCTTCTACAGCTCTGCCTCTTCTGACCATCATATTTCTTCTGTCTTTAGGGGGATTTCTGCTGTTTTTCAGATTTCCCTGGGTAATACATTTCTTTGAGGAAATGTTCTGTTTTGCATAGATGGTGTTAATAATATTTCCTCCCTGATATTTATTAACATGAGGCCTCGTTATGGCTGAAAGGCATGGAGCAGCAATGTATATAAAATTCTTTGATTCATAAAAAATATCTTCAAAAACTTGTTTTAGGCTAAACACAAGTCATTTTTCCCTCCCCCCCTCCAACCCTTGTAATTTCACTTCCATGATCGTAGGGCAACAAGCCAAACTGCGGTACCAATCTGAATTAATTAACGCTTTCCAAACGGTGCTTCAAGGACTAATGCTGCTTACTAGTCTTGATGTCAGCGTTCAAGGTTTTGCTGCAGTACTGGAGACTTGTAAAGGAATGTTCTCTACCAGGATAAAAATAAAGAAATAGAAGTGAGCTTGTCATCAACAGACCATGTTTGACTTGCATGGTTTTTCACCAATTAGTGAATGATGAATCAAAATCTCAGATTATGCAATTCCTTTGGATATAAAGCTTTTCCTCTCTTATGGAAATTCTTATTGAAGTGTGCAGCCATTTACCAAATCTTTTATGATCTCCTGAATGCAGAAAAAATCAAGTTTCATCTGTTTGTTTATACTGCAGAGAGGAGATGACTTAAAAATAAACTATATATAGTTTTATACCTCCAATTTATGCAGTTATAATTCATTTTAATCCTGTAGCTGTAGCCAGCTCCTTGGTACTCCTACTGCAAATTGTCCCTTCTGTCTACAGAAAAGAAAAGTAATAGGCTGCTATACTATCCATTCCGTATGCTGTTTCAGTTATTATATATTATATACACCTCTACCCCGATATAACACGAATTCTGATATAACGCGGTAAAGCAGTGCTCAGGGGCGGGGCTGTGCACTCCGGCAGATCAAAGCAAGTTTGATATAACACGGTTTCACCTATAACATGGTAAGATTTTTGTCTCCCGAGGACAGCGTTATATCGGGGTAGAGGTGTATTATTTATACTGTAATTAATCATTTGAAAACAATGTTATTTTCTCAAAGCAACCATTGGGTTGCTTACTGTATTAGATTTGTGCTAGGTTGACAGGAGGCATTTAACTAAAGTTACAAACCAGTGGAGACTGTGGAGAAATGGCAAAAAGAAGGGAGTTTTGGGGAGCAATAGGAATAAAGAACAGAAGCCAAAGAGTATAGAGGCAATGACGCCTTAGATTACACTTTCTGAACTCTTGGGCATGAAGCCGGAGTTCTGTGATATTTTGGCATCTACTTTATTTAAACAGATGACAGTGTGGCCACGTTCATTGAAGGCATTGAGAAATACCGAGTGTAACTTTTACTGGGAGTTGCACCAGTGGTGAGTCTAGGCCGCTGGGCCTGTCTGAATTCCTGAGATGAAATGGACATCTAGTTCTTAATATTGTTTATTAAGAGGTTTATCATAATATAAGCACAATGCAGATTCTTACCGTGCCCCTTTTTGAAAGAATCGACATTGCTGGTAAGCGGGGATTCTACTCTAGAATTGTTCCAGGAGGAACCTCAATTTTTTATTCAGCTTCCCAGCCAAATTCATTGCACAGTCCACCAGTATCAGTGTTGTTTTTTCTTAAATCATGTGAAAAAAATATCCAAAGTGGATTAAAGCCAAGTCGCTCTTCTTTAGGACAGCTGAATGCTGAACATAAATGTGCAATTTGGCCATTTCCTTTATTTTAGTGGCAGTAACATACATAGTTCCCTCTGTGCTGATTTTTTTTCTTTTTACCTTTCTGTCATAGACATTTATATGGCCCCGATTGCCTTGGTATGTGAGCACCTCACAATCTTCAATGTAGTTATCAAAACACCCCTAGGCAGGGCAGTGCTCTTATCCCCATTGTACAGCTGGGGAACTGAGGCACAGAGAGGCTAAGGTCACACAGGAAGTTTGTGGCAGAGCAGGGACTTGAACTCTAGTCACCCAAGACGTTGGTTAGTAGCCTAACCACATTAATCCTCCTGTATTCAGTAGAATACACCCCCTCTCCTCAAGGCCCTGTGGCGATGGGTAAGATGGACCTCTTATCGGACACAGCCCATCGGTGACACTTCCTCAGTAGCTTGGCTGCAAAGTGAGACTGGGTCAAAAACTAAACCCAGATCAGTTGCACGGCATTAGGTGCCGTTAACTAGAGGAGGAAAGGTGATTAAGGCACAGGCCTGGTAGACAGGAGACTTGGCTTCAACTGCTGCAGGCTGCTCCTTGTCACTTTTGAAACACTTTATGTGTCTGTGCCGCACTTTTCTCATCCATAAAAAGTGGGATGGTAGCATTTGTCTGCCTCCACGGGGAGCTGAGTCTGAGTCCTAAAGTTTGAAAAACACTTTGAGATCCTCTGGCAGAGGGAGCTGTGTAAGTACAAAGTTTACTTAAGGAACCTAAATGCCAAAGTAACGGGAGCCTAGGTAGTACATTGACCTTAGAAATGGGTGTATTAGTAATAATAATTAATTAATAGCACAAATACATGAGGCTGAAATTTTATCTTCCCAGGAATCTACTGGTTAATGACTTGGCTCCATGTAAGGTTCCTTTCAATGTAAATTACATGGTGACCCCACAGTACTGAGTGAGGGTTAAGGTAGACATGATGAATAGAAGTGAGTCAGTTCCCTAGTCCCTTGTTGTACAAGATATTGCTGCTTACTTATGGGGGTGTCAATCATACTTAGATTGGTATGTGGGAGCAGGGAAAGCCAAAAAGAGATTGCATTGTCAGGAACAAGCAAAGAATACCGCTGACTCGTCATTTAAAAACCTGTAACATTCTCTGAAAGGCCAAGTACGAAAGCTAACCTCTTCTGCCAGTCCCTCTGATGGTCAGAAGGCAGTTTTTTGATTATTTATCACCCAAAGGAACCTCTAAATAGTTGTGCAATGCAGCATTTTTCAGTGCCATTTTGGTAATACATTATTGCAAAGCTTGTGAGAAATCATGGGCAATTTATTTTAGTACCTTGGGTGACAGTCAACTCTAGATCACAAAAGCATTTTCTGAGTCATCACAGTTCTTGCAAGGAGGTGACTTTCTAGGTGCATGTGGTTGTTAAATCAGATTAATTTTTTTTATACTGGCAGCTTGAAAATATTAAAACACTGCTTGATTGGATAAAACAAAAATGAGTCAGATTTAAGGAAGCTACTTACCACTTACACAATGAAGAAATGTTCAGAAGCTACTAGTGGGAAAGGAAAGTAATGTAGGATGAGAGCAAGGATCCTAGGGTTGTATGTTCTTCACAGGGTAAAAATTTCAAAAGTGCTTAAGTTCCATGGATTCCTAAGTCACTTACTTTTGAAAATGTTACCTCAGCCTTTGAGCAAAGCTCTGAGGAATATCACTGGGAATTGCATGTACAGAACAAAATGGTTTGATGTGGCCCATAACTACTAAGGAAAACATTGGAAAGGACAGTTGGAAAACCAGATCAGCAGTTCATGTCGAGTTAGGGTACTCAGCAGTGTTTTACATCATTCTTCCTCTGCTGTCTTCTCCCGTGCTAGTGGTCATATTAGACTATTTTGCTCATTCAGAGATGAGCCATTAATTAGGGTTCTTCAGAGTCTTTAACACAGACGTGTGGCAAAGCTACTCAGTTATCCACCTCTAGTCAATGTCTTCCATCTCCTAACTTTTTATGGTCACTGACATTCTTCAAAATACTGGCCTAAAAGAAGGCAGTTTGCAAAAATAACTCTTGGCTCCTATTCTGTTCTCAGTAG
>NW_027056765.1:0-4953 GCF_011386835.1 Chrysemys picta bellii
TCACTCATTTTGTAGCAGTCATCAGAAGTTCATTCAACAACACACTGACATTTTTCAGCACTTCATGAATTCACACGTTACAGAAGTATCCAAATAACCAGTTTCAGCTTTCTGAGCAGACCGTATGCAAGAGGAATCATTCTGGAAGAGATCAGACACCTCTACCCTTCCCCGTAACGAAAGCGTATTTTAGGTTATGAAAGACTATTAGGAAGACAGTCTTACCTGTTGTCACAACCTGTTTTATTCCTAGCAACAGTTGAAGCTGCAACAGGTAAGCCAAGGTTTGATGAAATAGTGACATTCTCCAAAATCCCACTGGTATTACTGTTCAGTGAGTTAGCCAAAAAGCTTGGAAACGTCTCATCTGCAATATTTCTGAAGTCTTCCATCCTGCCATACAATAGCACACTGTTTAAAAATGAATTGGAATAAGTCAGTTCAGCATAACAAACAAGAGGATACTCAAAGAATTGTCACTAAAATCTCCCATTGGAAGCAACACAGCCAGATTCTTCAAGCTGCAGATATAGAAAGATTTTATTTTCACAGACCAGGATGGAAGGACTCCAAGTCCAGATACATGACTTTCACAAAAGTAATCCTGATTCTGAATTATGTACTACAGTTCTTAACAATTATCCATGGCCTAAAAAGCTACAATTTTAGAGTCATCTCCCTCCATTGTACTAGCACTGAAGCTTCACCAGTACTACTAACAGTAGTTACTTTAACAGCATTAGCTTAAACTTATCATCAAGTCGGCAGTGTTACTCCAAAATGTCATCTAGATCACAAAATTAAATGACAAAATCACTGGTGACCAGATTACACTATTACTAGCACCAATGGAGCTGAAGCAGTGCTAGATTTCCCTAAAGTTACCAGTACACACAAGGTCTAAACGTAGTTTTGCTGACTACCAACAGCAACGGTACTCTTCATATATTTAAAAAAATCAATCTAGCATAGGTATACAGTTGGCTAAAATACTGCATGTATGATAAAAGATGTATTCTTTAAAACAATGGTTGAGTCCAGAATGGTACGAACACTCACCCAAAGTAAAATCAGACAAGTCAAAGATACCTGATGGTATGCTTCCTTTGGCTAGACCAAGTTTCACCAAAAAAAGCAATGGACACTTTATCCATTTGTTAGTCTTCAAGCCAATCTGCTACTAAGTCCAAATAAAACCATTGTTTTTAAAAAGTCACATTTTAAAATTTTATACCTACTGTAGTTAATACACAACATTGTCAGAACTGAAAGGAATTACAGAATGCTAGTGAAAACATGCATTTGACAGCTTTGAATATAATCAGTTTCATCATTACTTTTTATAGTCAATGTCACCTATGCAGAAAAGCCCTCATAAAATTTTAACAAGGGAGCAGAAAACATTCACTTTAAAGTTTCAGGTATGTTATTTAAAGGGTGCTTTATCAAATAAGTGTTTGGGAGATTTAACTCAATTTCAACAAAGAGTCCTGTGGCACCTTATAGATTAACAGATGTATTGGAGCATAAGCTTTCGTGGGTGAATACCTGTCTGACGAAGTAGGTATTCACCCACGAAAGCTTATGCTCCAATACATCTGTTAGTCTATAAGGTGCCACAGGACTCTTTGTTGCTTTTTACAGATCAAGACTAACACGGCTACCCCTCTGATACTTAACTCAATTTCAAAAAATTTCAAATTCACAGCCACTAAAATAAAACATTTAGAGTACCCAAGTAAAAAGCTAGTTTCCTTGTGCTTCTATCTCCTTCACTGTTCAGTGCACTCCATCTCCATCCAAGATCTTTAACACCATATTAATAAAGTCTTTAAAAAACAAAATCAGTAAAAGATTGTAAGACTGGTGATTTTTTTTCAAGGTGCATAGAACACACCTTTAGTAGTGTACCCAGTTAAAGCTACAAAATCAGCCCCAGTTATTTTCTTACCTTAAATAACAATCTGTAGACTAATATCCAACAGGATCACATTTTGGCACTGGAACAGGTACTGAAGTTTACCTGGGAAGCCACTAAAGACTACCCAAAAGCAGCATGGTGGGACAAGAAGTCAGCTTGGACTTTCTAAGTAGGATAATCTCAGAATGCCAACAGCAACTGATAGTAAATTTACTAGACTGTGACAGGTGCCACAGAAGAGACTGACTGAAAGCAGAACACATCCTGATTAAGCAACATCTGAATATAAAAGCAAATCAACTGCATTTACAATAACATAAGTAACTTGTTGCTGCTCCGTTTGTTTCCGATTAAAAAAAAAACTAGACAATACGCTGGCCATATCCTTTACTGACATAAGCACAACTATATCTACAAACTTATTTAAACTTCTTCCTTCAAGTCTTTGGTGCAAGGCTTTTTTTTTTATTAAAGAGACATTAACTCCAAGTTAGAGCCCTCAGGTGCCTGACCTGTATTTAGCTTGTAAAGTTGCTTGGAGCAGACAGCATCTTCCTCTGTTTCTACAGGCCTCAAGCACCCGAAGGAGCCTATAAAAAACACACACTATGTAAAGCATCACCTTCATTAAATTTGCTGAATCAGAGGCAAAGGTCCAGGATGACCCCAGCGATGGGCACCTAGAAATTAGGCTCCCCCACAACACACTCCTCCCTCCTCTCCGGTCCATAGCCGGGGAGCTCACAGGCACCACAAGGAACAGGTTTCACACCCCTTGGCCTTGCTGACTCCCCGCACAGGGGATATAGGTTAGGGAGCAAGGAAGCAACTAGAGCGAGGGCTCATCTGCACAGCCCAATGATCTCGGTACCGCTCCGAGTGTGGACACGCTCGCTCCGGCATAAGGACGCCCTTTCCTGGGTTAGCTCGCATCACTTGGCCCATTCAATAGCGAGCCACAGGCTACAGCCGACTCCGTCCTTCCACACACACCCTCACGCCACCAGCCCCAGAGACAACCCCGGGCAGCGGGGCAGGGACACGGGAGTCCTGCGGAGCTGGGGCAGGAGCCTCCCTGCGGGGGCGCTATTCGCTCGCGGGGTCCGGGGCACAGCTGCCCTCGGACAGCCGGGGGAGCGGGGCAGAGAGCGAGCCTTACCCCGCCCCGTACCTACAGCCCCTCACTCCCCACACACCTGACTGCCCGGCCCTGCCGCGTGTGCCTGGGGCGGGGGAGCCAACACGGCGAAGGGGAAAAGCAGCAGCCGGGATCCGACACCGGCACCTCCCGGCACGGACAGAGCAGAGACAGGAGCAGCCCGGCCACCCAACCGCCACAACTTCAAACCGCCGCTCAGCTTCCCTCCGCCTCCTCCCGCAGGCGCCGCGCTCGCTCGTTCACTCACCAGCCCCAGCGCAGAAGGCGCGCGCTGCCGCCGCTCCGCCGGATTTGTGCGCGAGATACCCCGCGCCGCCCGCGAGATCCTCCCCCCAGGGCGCGCGGACGTACGCGCGCACGCTCCCACCAGGCTTTGCGACTCTTTCTCTCCCCTCCGGGGGCGCGCATTCGCCGCGCCAGGCTGCCCGTGCTGGCCCGGGGGCTGGGCCAAAGGAACCGGAAAAAAAAAAGCGGGAGCTGGCACTTGGCATTGGGCAGCTCCGGTTAAAAAGAAAAGCCTGGACTAGGTTTCTGATTGGGGGAGAGAGGCATGACGCAACTAACCCCCTCCCCCGGCTGCTGTGAGTGACACCAGCCCAGCCCATCCCCTGTCGGGGGAGGGGAGAGAGAGACTTGAGCCCACACCTCTTCGCTAATGGGTGAGGGCCGGGGGGGAGCTTCAGCGATTGTGGGCAAGTCAGGGAGCTGATGCGCTGAGGTGCAGTTCCCGCTGACTTTCACTGCGAGCCTTTTGCCGCCCAGCCCTGTGCAGAGCTGAGAGCAGGTGACTGCAGGGAATGCCTAGCCCCGCTCAAGGGCTCCTGAGAAGCAATGTGGGCCGTCATGTGAGGCTGAGGTCAATCAGGGGGCCCTACCCTTTCTGCGTTCCCTGAGAGCCTAGCATGTGAAGCATAAGTCAGGGTGCCCTATGTACAGCTTCTGAGTTCCTGCTGGGAGCAGTTGTTATGACACATGGTACTTTATTAAATACACTTCTAGAGCTGTCTAGCTGCACCTGCTGTATTAGTGACCGAGTTGTATGAAATAGCTGTTTTGGGATACCATAGATACCGTGTGAATCACAGGATGGGCCAGAATTAACACACATTGCAGATGGCCAACCTGCATACCTGATCGTGATCTAAAAGCTACAAAAACAAAATTTCCACACACAATTCAACAGTATGCATAGAACAAGCACGCAAAAACATCTTACCTGAGACCCTGAGTCTGCAATAAGTTTATTTTGCATTAACATTACAATTAACAGTAAAAGAAAGTTATGGGGTAAATGTTTCAAATATCTTACTGTATGCACATAAACATTTCATGACTATCAAAATACTGATATTAAACATCCCAGACTTTTAAAGGAGATATTTCTAACATACATTATTCATTGGATAGAATAATAACTCATATACTGGAGAGCTATAAATAGTACAACTTCTTTTGAGGAAAAAGTGTGACTGGCATATTGTTAATGGAAGATACCCAATAGCAGTACTTCCTCAGCTAGGTAGGAAAATAAAATGACTTTTGGACAAGTGCCTAAATAAAACAGTAGAAGCTCTAAAAAATACCCAAGATAATGAAAAATTTTGATTAGTTCAGTAGATACCATACATAGGCAGTGAATCCCAGAAGCACAATAGTCAACAGGTTACTAGAGAAGTCTTTCTTTTAGAGTTCCTGTTTTAGATTACAGCTTTTCTCTCCCCAAAGTTATATTTTAAAGGAAAATTTCATGTCGGGTTTTGAATTCTGTTTTGTAGGTTCCTCTGAGCATCTATTTTGCCATGATTGATTTATGTTTTTGTTGTAGTACTGTAGTTAAAGCTTATCTTCCATAGGCTACACATTTTAATGGGCA
>NW_027056766.1:0-4948 GCF_011386835.1 Chrysemys picta bellii
TTTCTGTCCCACCGTCCCCACGAACATGATACAGTTCTGCGGTGATCTGGAAGCCTACTTTCCTCGTCTCCGACTCAAGGAATATTTTCAACGCACCACTGAACAGTGCACTGACCCACAGGAACCCTCCTACCAACACTACAAAAAGAAGAATTCTGCGTGGACTCCTCCTGACGGTCGAAATGACAGACTGGACCTCTACATAGAGTGTTTCCGCAGACGTGCACAGGCTGAAATTGTGGACAAACAACATCACTTGTCGTACAGTACAAACCTCAGCCGTACAGAACGCAATGCCATCCACAGCCTCAGAAACAACTCTGACATTATCATCAAAGGGGCTGACAAAGGAGGTGCTGTAGTCATAATGAACAGGTCAGATTATGAACAGGGGGCTGCCAGGCAACTCTCCAAGACCACATTCTACAGGCCACTATCCTCTGATCCCACTGAGGAATACCAAAAGAAACTACACCATCTGCTCAAGAAACTCCCAGCTATAGTACGGGAACAAATCTACATGGACACACCCCCAGAACCCCGACCAGGGGTATTCTATCTGCTACCCAAGATCCATAAACCCGGAAACCCTGGACGCCCCATCATCTCAGGCATTGGCACTCTGACGGCAGGATTATCTGGCTATTTGGCCTCTCTCCTCAGGCCCTATGCTACCAGCACTCCCAGCTATCTTCGAGACACCACCAACTTCCTGAGGAAACTACAATGCATTGATGTTCTTCCTGGAAACACCATCCTGGCCACCATGCATGTAGAAGCACTTTATACCAATATTCCACATGAGGATGGACTACAAGCTGTCAGGAACAGTATCCCTGATGAGGCCACAGCAAGCCTGGTGGCTGAGCTTTGTGACTTTGTCCTCACCCACAACCACTTCAGATTTGGGGACAACTTATACCTTCAAGTCAGTGGCACTGCTATGGGTACTCGCATGGCCCCGCAGTATGCCAACATTTTTATGGCTGACTTAGAACAACGCTTCCTCAGCTCTCGTCCCCTAGTGCCCCTCCTCTACTTGCACTACATTGACGACATCTTCATCATATGGACCCAGGGAAAGGAGGCCCTTGAAGAATTCCACCTGGACGTCAACAATTTCCACCCCACCATCAACCTCAGCCTGGACCAGTCCACACAAGAGATCCACTTCCTGGACACTACAGTACAAATAAGTGATGGTCACATAAACACCACCCTATACCGGAAACCTACTGACCGCTATACGTACCTACATGCCTCCGGCTTCCATCCAAGACACATCACACGATCCATTGTCTACAGCCAAGCCCTAAGATACAACCGAATTTGCTCCAACCCCTCAGACAGAGACAAACACCTACAAGATCTTTATCAAGCATTCGTAAAACTACAATACCCACCTGGGGAAGTGAGGAAACAGATTGACAGAGCAAGACGGGTACCCAGAAATCACCTACTACAGGACAGGCCCAAGAAGAACAATAACAGAACACCACTGGCCATCACATACAGCCCCCAGCTAAAACCTCTCCAGCGCATTATCCACGATCTACAACCTATCCTGGAAAATGATCCCTCACTCTCACAGACCTTGGGAGGCAGGCCAGTCCTCGCTTACAGACAACCCCCCAACCTGAAGCAAATACTCACCAGCAACTACACACCACACCACAGAAACACCAACCCAGGAACCTATCCCCGTAGCAAACCTCGTTGCCTACTCTGTCCCCATATCTACTCTGGCAACAGCATCAGAGGACCCAACCACATCAGCCACACCATCAGGGACTCATTCACCTGCACATCCACTAATGTCATATATGCCATCATGTGCCAGCAATGCCCCTCTCCCATGTACATTGGCCAAACCGGACAGTCCCTCCGCAAAAGAATAAATGGACACAAATTGGACATCAGGAGTGGTAACATACATAAGCCAGTAAGTGAACACTTCAATCTCCCTGGTCATTCTATTACAGATTTAAAAGTCACTATCATCTATTATTGGGAGTGGACTACATCCACCCTGATTTTTGAATTGGCCCTGTCAACACTGGTTCTCCACTTGTGAAGTAACTCCCTGCTCTCCATGTGTCAGTATATAATGCCTGCATCTGTAACTTTCACTCTATGCATCCGAAGAAGTGAGGTTTTTACTCACGAAAGCTTATGCCCAAATAAATCTGTTAGTCTTTAAGGTGCCACCAGACTCCTTGTTGTTTTCCTAATATCCCCAGTGATTCTACGGGACAAAATCCCAGGGAGGGAATAAAATTCTGCCAGCTTAAACTAGTGTTTTCCATGCCTAGAATTCAGATGGCACCAGGTGGATCAGACTGAACAGGTTACAAACCTCTCCGAGGCACTTACTTTCTCAACAGGGACTTCTGTTTTCTAGTAAAATGGGTAAAAGGAAAGGAGAAAACTTGAAAGAGGCTCCTGCTCACACTCACATATGTGAACCCTAATACTCTCTCAGTCCTCAAAGAGAGCTCGAGAAGGAGACTTGCTGAAGCAAAGCCACAGGGGTCTCTGAGGTTTCCCTGGCCCTGCGCCCCTGTTTTGCCTGGCTGATGTGAGCATCTCTCTCTGAGGTCACCACCTCCCTAACAACTTTGACCAATAGGCTGAGCTCCTGCAAAAGGCCTTTGTGATGTCACTGCCACACCCACCCATCCCCTGAAGTGCTAATATCCTGCTGCTGGCCTGACATTTTGAAGGTTTGAGCTACTCTCTGTGGATCACCCCATTCAATGCCTGTTCATTCTAGGAAGCAAGCCGGTTAGACAGTAAAACATTAGAGGCTGCTCCCAATGCTACACTCAGTGTTTCCAAAATTAATACACTTTATGGCCAGAAGAGACCTTTAGAGCATCTCATCTAACCCCCTGCATATCATAGGCTTCCTATATAGGACAATAGTTACTTTTTGGGCACAAACATTCCAGAAAGGCATCTAGTTTCATTCAATGACTTCAAGAGATGGAGAATCCACCACTTTCCCTTTCACTGAGTGCCAGGGGGCTCCATTTCCCCTTCCACTAGCTCCCCATTTACAGTGAGCCAGAGCAGTACCTGCAACAGGGAGCGGGAGTTGCTGAAGGCCTCAGAGGTACAACCCCTGCAGTGTCTCAGGCACCTGGCGCAAGTGATGGATGATGCGGAGCTGGTGCCTCACTTTGGCCGTGACGCCCTCCTGCTGCAAGGGAATGAAAACCTGTCAGACTCAAACGCCCCGAGGAATCAGGGGGAATTAAGGGCACCTGGAACCAGCAGTATTTCCACTCAGCACCTGCCCACCACTGAGGGATGAATTCACCTCCTGAATCCCAGAATGGAGTCTTCTTGTCCTTTCTAGTAACCTCCAGTGCCAATCCCCCTCCTTCTAGGGTGAGCTCCTGCTACCTCCCCCTCAGTGTCCTTGACAGCTGTTCCACCTCCAAACCACAGCTTAAGTCATCAGAAACCTCTTCTAGACCCCCACCAAGGTTGGGCTGGGAGGCGGGTCTAGCAGTGGGGGCAGGAGGGATTCTGGCAGCAGTGAAGTGGGTTGCGGGGAGGTTGAGATCTTGCCCAAGTCATCCGAGACACTAACGCTAAGCCACAGGATGGCAGCATCTAGTGTCTGTGGAGTCCAAGCACTATTTCAACCCCACAGTTTTGGATGAACTTCCCACAAGAGGAGGTGAAGATCATCCCCAGCAACACACACACACACACACACACCCCACTCCTGGTGGTGGGAGGGGAACAGGAGAAAGGACAAAAGAAGTAAGAGATGAAGAGAAAGGAAGGAGGGATGGTGGAAAAGGTAAAACGAAAAGGACAAACCCTAATGTCCCCAGTGATTCCACGGGACAAAATCCCGTGTGGACTACAAAATTCTGTTACCTTGAACTAGTGTTTTCCATGCCTAGAATTCAACGGGCACCAGGTGGATCAGACTGAGCAGGTTCAAAAACCTCTTGGAGGCTCTTACCTTCTAAACAGGGACGTCTGTTTTCTAGTAAAATCAGTAAAAGGGAAGGAGAAAACTCGAAAGAGGCTCCTGCTCTCACTCACATACGTGAACCCTAATACTCTCTCAGTCCTCAAAGAGAGACCTCGAGAAGGAGACTTGCTAAAGCAAAGCCACAGTGGTCTCTGAGGTTTCCCTGGCCCTGCGCCCCTGACTGATGTCAGCATCTCTCTCTGAGGTCACCACCTCCCTAACACCTTTGACCAATACGCTGAGATACTGCATGTAGCGGGGCGGCCTGGCTCCCAGGCGCCCCAGGAAGTCAAGGCCACCGCGGCCTGACCCCACCCCCCGGAAGTCAAGGGGCGGGACAGGAAGTATAAAGGCCAAGCCACAGCGCTCAGTAGCTGGCCGGCAGCGAGAGAGGACAGACGCTGGTGCCCGAGCTCCCGCGGACCTGAGCCTACCGAGAGCCCGGTATCCTGAGGAACGGTCTGAGCTTCCCCCGCCAAGGGCCCAGAGGGAGTGACAGACCTACCTGCTGCTCGGGGCCCAGAGGAGCCCATGATCTGCGACCCAGCAGACGGAACTCAGGAGGAACAGGTACCCATGGAGGAGGAGATGGGAAGTGGCCCGGGGATAGCAGACCCCGAACCCATGTCAGTGTGTTGCGGTCAGGATCCCCACTGACTGCGCGGCAGACGGACTGCTGCGGATAGGGCCCCGGGCTGGAACACAGTGGAGTGGGTGGGCCTGTGTTCCCCCCTGCCACCCCGTGCTGGGTGGCAGTCTCTCCTCCTCCTTGTCCAAGGGGCCTGGGCCTCTGACTGACGATTGGTTTGCTGCCCCGCCCTGACCTAGGGCCTGGGCTAACCCAAACTGACCCAGCTCCTGCTACAAGGCCTGGGCCACTGACTGACTACTGGTTTGTTCCCCGCCCTGACCCAGGGCCGGAGCTGTTGATTGTGTGCTCAGTCCCTGCATAAG
>NW_027056767.1:0-4946 GCF_011386835.1 Chrysemys picta bellii
GCCCATGCAGAAGGGGAGGTTTAGCAACAAGCAGGCTGTGGAGAGGAGACCCTGGAGGACTCTGCAGCACAAATGGCATTTGTAGCTGCTGCTGATGGTACCTTTTGTGGGGGGAGAGGCAGAGAAGTGATGGGCTTTCCCTGTGCTAGATTCAGGAAGGAGCAGTGACTGCCCAATACAAAGGGCATTAGTTGAATTTCCCAAAATAATGTCTCTAAATAACCAGTTCTGTTATTTTTGAAGTTTATTTAGGGTTCATGAAAAGGGGTTTCCCTGACCCAGGTGCAGCTCAGGGCTCTGTGGGGGGCTGTGGGGACCCAGGTGCAGCCTCCAGGGCCAAGGTGAAAGCAGTGATCCTCTGCAGAAGGGGAAATGGGGCATCTGTTTTGTGGTACCCTATCCTGAGCACAGGAGATGACCTCGAATGACTGGAGGCTGCAGGATGGAGTTACCGATGGTGCAGCGACAGAAGGAGCAGCTGTCTGCAGAACATCAGGCCACTGGGGAGCGGAGGGGTGGCTAGATCCTGATGGTCAGGAGCTTGAGGGAGAGCTAGAGACACTGCGTGCAGAGACCTCGAAACCCTGGAGAAGATGAAATTCTATAGACCGACTGAAACTAAGATAGGCATTAAGGAGTGTGGGGCACTTGGGGAATATGGCTATATGACTATGATAGATGGAGTCTATTTTGGGTTGGGGGTGAGAGCAGTCCAGAGGGGGCCTCACAAGTAAGGGAAAAGGCAGGTTTTTGTGGAGGGGGGGAAGGTATGTCACTCGGTGGCTGGCACCTGGAACTGAAGTAGGTCCTGCACCCCTGTTGGGCCAATGAAGGGGGCCAGGCAGCACCTGGGGCTATAAGGGGCAGGGGGCATTCCTGAGAGGGAGGGGCTGTGAGGAGGAACTGGCTGAGGGAGACTGGGGTAGGAAATGGCAGGAAGCATCTGCCAGAGGCCCCTGAGATGCAGAAAGTGAGCACCATGATCTGGGGGGGGGGGGGAGGTTACAATCAAATAAATCCCTGATCTGACCTTCCTCCCCCCACACTCGGTTTGGGTTCATGTTGCCAAATAGAAGCTGAAATGAGGAGATTGTTGCAAAACCAAGACCACGGCCTTCCCCATTTTGCTATTCTCTAATGTTAGGTCCCCTCCTGCACCGCTGTTGGTGAGCGACACCTAAAGTTCACGTGGTATCTTTGCACAGGATATCGCATCCTCCCTCCAACCGCCTTCCCAAAATACGAGTCACTCCTATTGACTTCACCTGGGAGAGGCTGTCTCCCTGCAGGGAGAATCGGGCCCCGATGGCTTTCAGGCGGCTGGGTTTATAGAGGTTTGAGACCCTACAACAACGTTTTGAGCATTCCCCTGTGGTTTGGGTTCCGTGCGGCTGGGAAGCTGATGGGGGAGGGGCAGGAAGTGGACACAGAAGTAACATGGTGCTGGCCCCTCTCCCTCATCTCATCCCCTCCAGCCGCGTGCTACGAACCCCAACTGACCCTGTCCCGTGTCCCCTGGTCGTGCTCCCCGTCCCTCGGGGCAGATCATGGAGTTCTGATTTCCCAGAGTGCCTGCAATGAGATCGACAGACCCCCCCCCGCCAGGCAATACAGGGGAAATGAGCGCTTGTGGGCCAAACCAGCACCACCCGAGAGGTGCCAGACTGGGGGGAGGTTAAAAGAGAAGAGCGCTCAGCTGGAGCAGACTGCAGGGGACAGCAGGTTTCTGGCTCCCAGCTCCTGGGAAATGCTGGCTGAAGAAGGTAAGAGCTTCTTGGATGCTGATGGCTGCCCCTTGCTCCAGAGGGGCCAGAGCTGAACCCGCCCTGGGGGACTATTATTCGCTGCTAGGCTGTGAGGCCAGTTCTGGCACTCAGGAAACGGTGGCCCCACCATGCCAATGGAAGAGTTGTTCTGGGGTCATTGACCACCCCTTTCAGAGCTGCTCCTCGGTGGTTTGGCCAGAGGGGCTCTTACCACCAGAGCAGCCGGGCAGAGCGCTTGGATGTGGCCGACCAAAGGCCTTGCCCTGGCCCCTCCGGGCATCCTGAGAGAGGAACATGGTAACAGTGTCGCTGTGCTTCCTGCTTTCCCCTCGACCGGTGCACCTGGCCATTTCCCCTCCCCGTCGCTGGGGGGCCGCGCACACAGCTTTCCCTCTCTGGGATGGTGGGCTGTTCTTCCCGTGCTGGGGCCCTGTTGGGGTGGCAGAGCGACATGGGGCCATGCTGGCACTGGGGGGGAGCAGTTCACCTGGGAGGGACTCTGCCCTGCTGCGTGGCTGGGAGCATGGGCATGGCAGAGGGGCACAGGACAGGTTTATAGAAAAGGCAAAAGACGAAGGGAGACATGTTCTCGGACGGATTTTATTGTCTGTCTGTTTCTAAATGGCCCAAAGGGCTGGTCCCTGCTCGATGCCCCAGAGGAAGGCGAAAAACCTCCAGGGTCTCTGGCCAATCTGCCCTGGAGGAAAATTCCTTCCTGACCCCAAACATGGCGATCAGTTTCACCCTGTGCATGCGAGCCAGGACCACAGTGGGGAAAGGACCCACTGGTCACTATGATTACACACCGTACCCCAGGCTCCTCCAGAGTATTGTCTGTGTCCCAGCACTAACCAGCCTCCAGTGGTTTTTCTTTGCTTACATCCCAGCAGATGGGACAAGCGGCTCCCCTTAGCCCAAGAGGTGCCCCAGGCAACTTTTGAACATTGTTTCATGAATACTGTCCATGCTGGCTGTGTTTCCTTCATCTGAAAGTAAAACCAAAGCCACTGATGTCACTCAGAAATGACAAGCAGGTTCATCACCTCCTGAAAGATGAATCTTCTGACATCTGCCATCCCACTCAGCTCCTCTTAGATCTTGAGATGTGTGGTCAGCTGTAACAAACCCTTTGACACAACATAAGTTAGCAATTTTGTGGCGCTCAGGGTATGCTCATTTGTTAGACTTAAGAAATGCTTCTCTTACCTCTCCTTTGAGCCAATTCTGTTGCTTTATTGAATGAAGGGTCTTTTTCATGGTTTCATATTTTGAGATCCAATTGTCCTTTCAAGTGTTGGATCTGTTCAGCTCCATTCCTATTCCCTTCTACTCCAGTACTGAGCCTCTGTAACTCTTCTCCTGAAAAGACACATCAGCTCAGAAACTAGTTCCTGGAAAGCACAGCCGTGGCTGTAGAGATCAGCATTTGCTTATTATCAGATTTACAGGCCCACAAATGTACATGATGCATCATGATCTGTTCCATTTGGCAATAAGAGAATCCGAAACGCTCACCTCCTAGTCAGTCATGGGCTGCTGCATTGTGGGTTTGTAACTTGATAAGTGATTATCTTCCCATTCTAGTTAAGGAAGGCAACTTTGTTTTCTCTGCAGATCTGGCAACATGTGTTCCTAAGACATATGACTGCTTATAGTCCTCAATCCCTAGGAGATCAGATCAGCTGCATTTCTTTCACCTGAAGGGAAACCAGATCCATCAATTTCTCCATTAGGAGGGGAGTCCCTTACCTCATGGCAGCAGTGCTGAGTTTAGCTTGTTTCCTTTCTGTAGATATCACAGAGCTTCTAGGAACTTCCCGAAGTTGTCACACCCTCAACATTCAAATCAGTTGCATTTCTCTCATCTGAAAGTATAAGAGGATCTATTCATTTCCACGTGAATGTTAAAGAAACGTGCTTTTTTCCTTACGAACGGACATGCCTGGTTCAGCAAGTTGCATTTGCATTCATCCCTTCTAGAACAAAACAGCCCTCTGGTTTCCTTCCATCTGGAGATAAGATGTGACCTGTTAATCTGCGCTGTAAGTGTTGCTTTAGCACAAGATTCATTTGACAACCAGGGAAACTTAAATGCTTACCTCCATGTCTGTGATGTTCTCCTGACTTACTTCAGATTCAGATTTGTTACTAGCTGAACTATTTGATGTGACTAGTTTTTTTGTTTTGTTTCTCCTTGAAATAACAGCATCTTGTCACTGCAGTCCTCAATGGATTGAGCACCTGGCAAGTCCAAGTTGCTTTGTCTTGCATCTGCTTTTCATATTCTCCCCATGACAAGTGAGGTCCACCACAGATCTTCTCCCTGAAGAAAAATCCACACCACTTGATATACCAGTCTCCAAACATCCATGAGTTTTTCTTACCTCCTTGCCTGGGACAGCCACTTACCCTCACTTCTCCCTGGTAGGAATGACCACCTAGTCTGTTCATATCTCATATTAGAAAAACCTGCAATCAATGTTTGACAGAATTATTTATTATTACTCATTACCAGCTATGAAGAGTCATCAATGGAGAAGGTCCCTTACTATCCAGATCATTAAGCTTCTAGTGACCTTTCCGTGCTCACCTCCTTGTCAGAAATGTTCTACCGCAAGACTTTGATTATTAGAGGTACAGCCAGCTATCCTGGCTAAAACTTGAAGCATATAAGTGGCTGCTTGTCTTTTTCTGAACTAGAAGTAAAAGATGCTTTTCTTCTCTGTGGACAGGTCTTACCTGGCTGACTTTTTTTCTTAAATTCAGCAGCCTCTTATCATCCTCCCTTTAATTGGAAGAGCTTCATTTCATCTGAAAATAGAAAGACAGCCTTTAATTCCTGCCCCAATGCTGTGAGGAGGTGCCTTCCTTACCTCTTGATAGAAATGATCAGTTCCACTTTTTTCTTGACATTTGATAAATAAGCAACAATGATCACTTCTGTATAAAATAGAATCTGTTGGAAAATTTATCTCTGCAAATGCGAGAGCAGCTGAAATGCTCATCTTCACACTCTGGTTAGCTGCACTTTTTGGAAGGAAAAAGGAGCAAAGATCATCATCATTAGTTAGAATTACTGACTACTTACATCTGAAACAGTAGCTCCCATTTTTATTGCTTTATAAAGTAAAACAACTTCTTGTGCTCTTTAGAGATGAAGATTTCATCAGTTACATTTCC
>NW_027056768.1:0-4931 GCF_011386835.1 Chrysemys picta bellii
TGTTCTCGAGGTGTGGGGTGGCGGCTGGCCGCTCAGCCCTTCTGAACATCCGCCTCTTCATTCTTCCTGGTCCCTGCGCCCTTTGAAAAACCTCCCACCAGGCATTGCCATTTGGTGGGTTAGGGCAACACCGAGAAGTGCTGACCGAGGTCAGGGCCCCGTTGTGCTGGGCATTGCCCCGACCCCGACTGAGATCATGGCCCCTTTGTGCCGGGCGCTGCCCCGACCGAGATCAGGGCCCCGTTGTGCCGGGCACTGCCCCGACCGAGATCAGGGCCCCGTTGTGCCGGGCACTGCCCTGACTGAGATCAGGGCCCCCTTGTGCCGGGCGCTGCCCCGACCCCGACCGAGATCACGGCCCCGTTGTGCCGGGCGCTGCCCCGACCCCGACCGAGATCATGGCCCCGTTGTGCCGGGCGCTGCCCTGACCCCGACCGAGATCACGGCCCCGTTGTGCCGGGCGCTGCCCCGACCCCAACCGAGATCATGGCCCCGTTGTGCCGGGCGTTGCCCCGACCCCGACCGAGATCACGGCCCCGTTGTACCGGGCACTAACCCGACCGAGATCACGGCCCCGTTGTGCCGGGCACTGCTCCCCAGCAACTGCATTGTGTTAACCGGCTCAGAGTCTGCCAGTCTCACTCTTCATTATTCGTATTACCAGGGGGCCACAGACCAGGGCCCCGCTGCGCTAGGGGCTGCACAAAGAACGGAAAGACAGGCCCTGCCTCAGGAAGCTTCCAATCTAATGTGGCGCTCAGAGGGCGGCTCCCGGCGCGGCACTAACCTGGGACGTCCTGGATCCGGGCCCTTTCGGGAGCGGTGGGAGGAGGAGCCGCTTCCTTCCCAAAAGCGCCTTGAAGCACCGTCCTGGGGGGTCGCCAGACAGCTTCAGACCGAGGGAGAAGCAACTCTGTTTACCCAGCACCGGATGAGAGCAACAAACAGGAAGGGGCCCTGTGGAAAACATCACACGGGAGATGCTATTACGTTTAATGTTATCTACACAATGTCACAACAACTTCTCACGCAATCAGGGCCGGCCCTAGCTTTTTTGCCGCCCCGAGCGGCAAAGCAGAAAAAAACCCCCAAAAAGATAAAGCCGCGACCGGCAGCACTTCGGCAGCAGCTCTACCGCCGCTTCGTTCTCCGGCGGCAATTTGGCGGCGGGTCCTTCGCTCCGAGAGGGACTGAGGGACCTGCCGCCGAATTGCCGCCGAAGACCCAGACGTGCCGCCCCTTTCCATTGGCCGCCCCAAGCACCTGCGTCCTTCGCTGGTGCCTGGAGCCGGCCCTGCACCCAGTTCTTTCCTGCTCGCCTCACACAATCCTCGCTCCTACAAATCTCGCGTTATTAGGATTACAGTTAGCTTGACTCTTGCTAACGAACTGTCATGCATTGCAATCCCCTTCCTGTCCGTTCTTTCTCTGCTTCCACACCCAGCATTCCCCGCCGTCCCCAAATTCCTGCTGTCAGGCTACACCCCACTCCGCCTCTGCCCCGAGCGGCCCTGCGTTCCCTGTGGGTGCTGAGAAACCTGCTGCTATCTGCCTGCAGCCCGGTCAGAGGCCACGCACAGCCCCGGGGAGGGGGAACCAAGAATGCAACCCCTCAAACAACCCCAAAGGCATGAACGCTGCCCTCCAATCCGGTCCCCGCTGCCACCCCCGTTGCCAGGATCCCAGGGAATCCCCCTCCCCCCCCCAATGGCGAGATATTCCCACGCGGCCCTGCCGCGAGTCACCAGCGGCTGACTCAACTTCCTTCCTGCCCCCGATTCCAGTCTCCGGGACGTTTTGTGGTCCGCGTGGGTGACGGCTCCACGGCGTTCTCGGGAAGGGCGATGCCAACAGTGGGGCTGCTGAATGCAGGGAGGGCAGGTCTGCGGGAGTTGCCTCCTGGGCTCAGATTCAGTGGGGCACTAGGCGGGTGCAACCCCACCTTTACGTCTATCAAAGGTGTCACAGAGGGTGGGGGAACACACCCCGCCCCCGGAATCCTGCCCCACCGGAAAGCCCAGCGCAAAGGAATGGTCCAAACACCTCAGGCCCCCGGCTCCAGTCCGATAGGGGCAGATATTTCCAGCTGGGGCCCCTGCACCTGCCCAGTGCACCCCACCCCTCACGCTGAGAGCTCTGCCGCAACCCCCGGGGCAGAGACGGATGTGGCCATTGTCTGCACAGAACGTAGGCCCCTCCCTTCTGCCACCCAGCGCCTCAGGGTAGGGCCAGGGTGGGTGGGAGCACACCTGCACCGTGGCTGGTTTCCGGAGCCCATGTGTGCTCAGCTGGGATAAATCAACTGGCACGGTGGGCAGGATCTGACTGGAAACCCAGGGCAGAGGGGCTGGTCCTCCAGGCTGTCCTGCTCCGGAGGTCATGGGCAGGGCAAAAGGCAGGCCCTTCAGCCCTGGGGGTAAGCTGCTCCCCCCTCCGGCAGCCCCTCAGGGCGGGAACCGGGGCCAGGGGCTGCTCCGACGAGAGAGAGGAATGAAAACCCGCTTGTGATTCCCTCTGCCCCCTGCCCCCCGGCATCCGTCAGCCACGAATCCACGCAAAGCCCGGAGCTGGGCCCAACTGGGGCAAAGTACCCCCCCCCCCCGCTGGCCCACTGAGGTTCTCTGACCCCAAAGCACCCCCCCACTGGCCCACTGAGGTTCTCTGACCCCAAAGCACCCCCCCACTGGCCCACTGAGGTTCTCTGACCCCAAAGCACACCTCCCCCCCCCCCCCGCTGGCCCACTGAGGTTCTCTGACCCCAAAGCACACCTCCCCCCCCCCCGCTGGCCCACTGAGGTTCTCTGACCCCAAAGCACACCCCCCCCTGCTGGCCCACTGAGGTTATCTGACCCCAAAGCACCCCCCGCTGGCCCACTGAGGTTATCTGACCCCAAAGCACCCCCCCCCGCTGGCCCACTGAGGTTCTCTGACCCCAAAGCACACACCCCCCCCCGCTGGCCCACTGAGATTATCTGACCCCAAAGCACACACCCCCCGCTGGCCCACTGAGGTTCTCTGACCCCAAAGCAGCCCCCCGCTGGCCCACTGAGGTTCTCTGACCCCAAAGCACACACACCCTCCACTGGCCCACTGAGGTTTTCTGACCCCAAAGCACCCCCCGCTGGCCCACTGAGGTTCTCTGACCCCAAAGCACCCCCCCCTCCCCCGCTGGCCCACTGAGGTTATCTGACCCCAAAGCACCCCCCGCTGGCCCACTGAGGTTCTCTGACCCCAAAGCACACCTCCCCCCCCCCCTGCTGGCCCACTGAGGTTATCTGACCCCAAAGCACACACTCCCCCGCTGGCCCACTGAGGTTATCTGACCCCAAAGCACAAACACACCCCCGCTGGCCCACTGAGGTTATCTGACCCCAAAGCACCCCCCCACTGGCCCACTGAGGTTCTCTGACCCCAAAGCACCCCCCCGCTGGCCCACTGAGGTTATCTGACCCCAAAGCACCCCCCGCTGGCCCACTGAGGTTCTCTGACCCCAAAGCACACACACCCTCCACTGGCCCACTGAGGTTCTCTGACCCCAAAGCACACCTCCCCCCCCCCGCTGGCCCACTGAGGTTATCTGACCCCAAAGCACACACTCCCCCGCTGGCCCACTGAGGTTATCTGACCCCAAAGCACAAACACACCCCCGCTGGCCCACTGAGGTTCTCTGACCCCAAAGCACCCCCTGCTGGCCCACTGAGGTTCTCTGACCCCAAAGCACCCCCCGACTGGCCCACTGAGGTTCTCTGACCCCAAAGCACCCCCCCACTGGCCCACTGAGGTTCTCTGACCCCAAAGCACACACACCCTCCACTGGCCCACTGAGGTTCTCTGACCCCAAAGCACACCTCCCCCCCCCCGCTGGCCCACTGAGGTTCTCTGACCCCAAAGCACACACACCCTCCACTGGCCCACTGAGGTTCTCTGACCCCAAAGCACACCCCCCCCCGCTGGCCCACTGAGGTTATCTGACCCCAAAGCACCCCCCGCTGGCCCACTGAGGTTATCTGACCCCAAAGCACCCCCCCCCCGCTGGCCCACTGAGGTTCTCTGACCCCAAAGCACACCCCCCCCCCCCGCTGGCCCACTGAGATTCTCTGACCCCAAAGCACACACCCCCCCGCTGGCCCACT
Source organism: Chrysemys picta bellii (assembly GCF_011386835.1). Classification (NCBI taxonomy): domain Eukaryota; kingdom Metazoa; phylum Chordata; order Testudines; family Emydidae; genus Chrysemys; species Chrysemys picta. The sequence continues at coordinate 4,134 of NW_027056768.1, forward strand.
GAGGTTATCTGACCCCAAAGCACACACCCCCCCGCTGGCCCACTGAGGTTCTCTGACCCCAAAGCAGCCCCCCGCTGGCCCACTGAGGTTCTCTGACCCCAAAGCACACACACCCTCCACTGGCCCACTGAGGTTTTCTGACCCCAAAGCACCCCCCGCTGGCCCACTGAGGTTCTCTGACCCCAAAGCACCCCCCCCTCCCCCGCTGGCCCACTGAGGTTATCTGACCCCAAAGCACCCCCCGCTGGCCCACTGAGGTTCTCTGACCCCAAAGCACACCTCCCCCCCCCCCGCTGGCCCACTGAGGTTATCTGACCCCAAAGCACACACTCCCCCGCTGGCCCACTGAGGTTATCTGACCCCAAAGCACAAACACACCCCCGCTGGCCCACTGAGGTTATCTGACCCCAAAGCACCCCCCCACTGGCCCACTGAGGTTCTCTGACCCCAAAGCACCCCCCCGCTGGCCCACTGAGGTTATCTGACCCCAAAGCACCCCCCGCTGGCCCACTGAGGTTCTCTGACCCCAAAGCACACACACCCTCCACTGGCCCACTGAGGTTCTCTGACCCCAAAGCACACCTCCCCCCCCCTGCTGGCCCACTGAGGTTATCTGACCCCAAAGCACACACTCCCCCGCTGGCCCACTGAGGTTATCTGACCCCAAAGCACAAACACACCCCCGCTGGCCCACTGAGGTTCTCTGACCCCAAAGCACCCCCCGCTGGCCCACTGAGGTTCTCTGACCCCAAAGCACCCCCCCACTGGCCCACTGAGGTTCTCTGACCCCAAAGCACC
>NW_027056769.1:0-4928 GCF_011386835.1 Chrysemys picta bellii
GTTTAAAGGGCCCTTTAAGTCGAAATAAAGGGCTTCGTCGTGTGGACGTGTCCAGGCTTAATTCGATTTAACGCTGCTAAATTCGACCTAAACTCGTAGTGTAGACCAGGCCTCAGACTTATTGAAAATCAACATTAACAGTCCAGTGAACTCCTCAGCCAGCTCTTTTAAAACTCTTGGATGCACATTATCTGATACTGCTAATTGGAAAATGTCTAACTTAAGTAGCTTCTCTGTAACATCCTCCAAAGATATTAGTGGAATAGAAAGAGTGTTATAATCACCATAGGTAGAGATTATATCTGTTTTCCCCCAAATACAGAACACACATATTTATTGAACACTTCTGCCTTTTCTAGGCTGTGACTCCTAAGCAGAGACAGGTACCTCAAAGTAGCACCCTGGAACACCCATATTTATCTCTGTCATATAATTATGATATATTTCATACAAAGCATGCTATGTAGGATATCATATGAACGGTCATGGTCTGCTGAAACCCATTGTTCTGTTAAAATATGTATATCAGTGTGTATGAGGTTATAAGATTTTGCTGTATGGTTGTTAATGAAATAGTTGTGAGTTTGGAAGTCACCCAATGCTAGTTCTCCAGGGACCACAACAAAGGAGGTTACCAACATCTGGGCAGGTGTTGAATGATCATCACCTGCAATTGACCAGCAGGGGAATAGTATACAGGGGATTTACAATTCAATGACAGTTTCGCAAGCACCACACATTGGGGACTGCTCAACATTATGACTCAGTTGCACAAGACCGCAACAGGGGTTTGCTCAACTCTGTGACTCAGCAAGGCCCACCAGGCATGCCTGGACTAGAGTCTTCCAGGCACATGGACTGAGGAGACAAAATAGGGGACAGTGGCATCACGCTTTGGCCTTTCTCCTCCCCCACCTATGCTGGAAGCAACAAGAACACTGGGAAGACAAAGCCTTGAACTGAGGAGACTGGTCCCAGGCTTAAAGGGGAAGCCTGTGTATTAAGAACTTAACATCTAGTTTGGTGAGAAAACTGCTTGGTCCAAATACTGCCTAGTCTAATAAAAGATTTACACTGTGTGATTACCTTTTATTTTCTTTGGTAACTATCTCTGACCTTTTATGCCTACCACTTATAATCACTTAAAATCTATCTTTCTGTAGTTAATAAATCTGTTTTATATTTTACCTAAAGCAGTGTGTTTTGGTTGAAGTGCTTGGGAAATCTCAGCTCAGTTTACAAAGGCCAGTGTGTGTCCTCTCCACATCGAAAGAGAGGCAGACTGGGTAATAAACTTAAACTGATCAGTTTTCTGACCAGGACAAGACGGTATAGTTCCAGGCTGCAAGGCTCAGGGCTTGGGAGATTTGCTGGTGCCTTTCTCTGTATGATTTGTGAGTGGCGCAAGGAGCATTCATGCAACTTAGCTGGGTGTGGGGTTCCATGTGCTGTTGTGCTGAGTGATAACAGTGCCTGGAGGGGTTTACTGCTTGTCAGTACCAAAGCATTGTAAGAGACAGCCCAGGCTAGAGAGTTAAGAGGGCACAGTGATACCCCAGTTCCAGGTTGTACTCGGGGGATCCCATCACAGTGCCTAACTCCAGATTGGAGTTAGATACCAAAGTTCCTTTGAGTGGAAGTACTCAGGACAGACACCGCGCTCCTCAGTATTTCCTATTGGCTAGCTTAAGCATCTCCTCATTCAGTGTTCATGCTTTTGTGGATCCTGTTCTTAGGCTCCAAACTTTCCCCATCCATTCTGTAGGGAGCCTGAACACCTAATTCAGGGTTTGTGAATTCCAGTGGGTGACTAAGCACCTAGAAGTTAGGGGCTGCAATGGCCACCTACCTTAGAAACCCTCTCTATTCATGTCCCTCATAAAGCTGCTCTCACTGGCAATCCATTGGGAAAATGTCAGGTGCAGGAGGCAGAACGTTCCTAACAGATGGTCCTAAATGACTGAACTCATTGCCCCAGGAGATCAGAATGAGACCTGGTCTGGGAGTGTGCAGAGCACAATGAAAACCCAACTCCTTTGACAAGGCTTCTCACAATAACAGAGCTAAAAAAACCCACCATTTCTCCGAGAGAAGGAGCAGACTGGGCCTTTGGGTCCCAGGCATCTTATGACCACAGAACCCCCTGTTTTGAGGAAATATTAGGGAAGGGGGACATTTCCGCTATCATTAAAAAAAAGTTTCTAGCCCTGTCCCTTAAGAAAGAGCCTTGGAAAATGTATGCGGATCAAAGGAACACGGGGCTGGACTGTACTTCTGTGGGGACATAAAACCTACCCCTCCCAAACACACACACATACTGTATTTAAAATTGCTCAGAGGAGTTTGAGGTGTGTACCTCTCAGTAACACTTCCCAAAATCCCCAGGCCGGCCCTGTGCCTAGTGGGCTGATCATGGTGAACAGGATTCTATTTCCTCTCAGGGCACAGAGACGGGAGGAAGGAAAAGCCATTGTTTTGCCAGCCTGCCCAAACAACAGCTAAGGCCAGCTCTGAGGATGAGAGTTAAGAAAGCAGTTGGAGAGTCCTGAATGGAGATCACCCTCTTGGCAATCCTAAAATTTTAAAATATACAGCTGTAGGAGTGTGACTCATGCTTTAAAAATACTGAGATAAGTTTTAAATGAGATTCACAAGACAAGTTGTTTATCTTTTCCAGGGCTGCCCAGGGGGTGGGGGCAAGTGGGGTAATTTGCCCCAGGCCCCAGGGGCCCCCACAAGTATGTCGGAGGCTCCCCCCGCCTCTGTCTTCCCCCATCCCCGGTGTCTCAGCAGGTAAGGGGGCTCAGAGCTGCAGCCGAGCGGCGGGAGCTCAGGCCCCACTGGAAACACTACGCCGCTGCAGCACTGGACGTGGCGCACTGAGGCTCCGGGAGAGAAGGGTAAGCAGCATGGTAAGGGGCTGGAGCCGGGCACCCCCCCAACCTCATCCCCCACAGCCCTGACTCCCAGCTCCGAGCCCAGCCCTTCTGAGCTGGACACCCTCCTGACCCCATCTCCCCACAGCCCTGAGCCCAGCCCCTGTGAGCCGAACACCCCCCTGACCCCATCCCCCCACAGCCCTGACCCCCAGCTCTGAACCCAGCCCCTCTGAGCCGGACACACCCCCCCGACCCCATCTCCCCACAGCCTTGAGTCCAGCCCCTGTGAGCCGGGCACCACCCAACCCAGAGCCCAGCTCCCCACCCAGCCCTGGGCAACAGCAGCACCACCCCCAGGCAGCAACAGCCCATTGGCATCAACCATCATGATCACCCAGCAACAGCCCATTATGTAATTGCAAGTGTATACATACCATTAAAGCATTTAATGTTTTTAAATAATGTATTTAGTGTATTTTCAAATTAATTTTTGAATGTATTTCACTAGTTATTTTTTACATTTCCAAATACATGTTATTATAGTATTACAACTTTCTTTTATGGAAGGGGCCCCCGAAATTGCTTTTCCCCAGGCCCCCTGAATCCTCTGGGCGGCCCTGATCTTTTCTATTTTTGTATCGAAATAGCACCCAACAGGTTCTGGCTGGGCACTGCAGAAGCAGATGAGAGATAGTCCCTACCTTGATTAAAAGTCATATTGGGACCTTTTCCTGCAATGTTTGCTCACTATTTGAACATCTTGCTTTAAGGCACTCAAACATATACCTACATTCTTCTTCAACTAGAACACTTAAGCAATGAGGGAAGAAGAGGGGGATTTTTGTTGACTACTGACCTGAATGAAGTAGTTTATTCCAGCAACCACCTGAGTTTTATATTTCAGGGCTACAAAGAATGGATACATCTTGTTCTCTTTCCCTTCCAGCTGTGGCTTCACCTGTAGGGGGGAAAAAAAAGAGGGTTAGTTGGTGTAATGGGGTTAGCACACTCCCTTCTCATCTGTCTACTGCCTCGGTTTCTTCTTCTCAACTTCTCAAAGAATGCACACAGGGTGACATGCAGCACATAACATTTCCCTTCTTTGGGCCTTGCTTATTAACAAACAATTCAACTCAACTCAGATCTTCCAGCCTTATTCCCTAGGCTCCACAGTTCCTTGCAGCCAGGCTTCACAGCCCTGTGAAAACTAGGATTGCTGTGTGGCCTTTCCTGAAATACCTCTCGCCTGAAGCTCCTGCTTTCTGCAAACATCTCCCCCAAAACCCCTGTCCATCCACTGAGCTCAGTGTCTGTCTGGCCCAGCTCCCTCTTAAAGGAGGCACCACCTCCAGTTTGCCATCACATGACACTTGGTCACTGTTATACAGAGGCCTATTGCTGCCAACTGGCAAAAACCTTCACTGTTCTCTACAAGCAACTCCTGTCTAGACCTGACAAACTCACTACACCTAACACACTGTTTTCATGGTATTCACCCACGATGGACAGCATGTGAGGTCTCTGTTGAAAAATTGTAACTTATCAATACCCATAATCAGTGTGAAATGTGTGTACGAGTGATATATAAGGAATAATGTAACGGTATTGAAAATGATGCCTTTATGGTCTTGGAGGGAAAGTGAGTGATTAGGGAATAATGTCTCGGTGACGGACAATTCAAGCAGGAGGGAGTTGTCGCCTATCCTGGGCTAGCCGATTATGTATTGCAATACTCATTGTCTGCCTTGGCACCAACCCAGAAAAAAAAATCAATGGGAAAACCATCGAAGACAAACTAAGCATCAAAACCACTTGAATATGAAAAGGAATGATAGGACATTGAGTGGATCCCCCTGTTTGGTGAATAAAGACAAAAGACTGATTTGGTATATCACAGGGTGGAGAAAGACGCTCTGTATACATTGACTAAGGAGGCACCTTGATGAGCAGGGGTGCTTCATGAAAGATTGGGTCCTGGCTAGGGTTACCATACGTCCGGTTTTTCCCGGACATGTCCGGCTTTTCGGCAATCAAACCCCCATCCGGGGG
>NW_027056770.1:0-4928 GCF_011386835.1 Chrysemys picta bellii
CAAGTAAATAGTCATAACCAGTCATATGTTCGACAAATTTTGCTGCTGCTCTGCAGTTCATTATTTTCTCTACCGTTCCAGTTCTCCTAAAATACTTGCTGAATAATTACTATGAACTCTTGCTGGTCTGGAACTCACTTGAGAGCACTTTATTCAGATCATTCAATATCTGAAATTCAAGATCCGATGGTTAGTTTGAAAATCAGGGCTCTTGGGTCCTATTCCGAACTCTGCCACGGACTGGCTGTATGACCTAAGACAAGTCAATTCTCCTTTCTCAGCCTTAGCTTCTCCCTCTTTCAAGTAGGGATAACAATCCGCTCTTACCTACCTCCCGGCGGGTGGAGGATGGGGATCTATTGGAGAGTGTCACTAGGAGCAGTGCATAAGATGAGGTGTCCTATCGTGTTTACTCAGATCAGATTATGACATAATAGAATGGCTGAAATAGTCTATTTTATTTGTATTTTATTATGTTGCAATTGTTAAGAGCAGCAACTACTTAGCTCAGACTGAAACATCTTATCTAATTTTTGAGATCTAAGTGTCTCCTCTTTGTGTAGCTCAAACCTCCAAAGTGTCTGCCCTGTGGCAGGACATTAACACTGCAGGGGAGGAGTGGGTGTGGCAGTGACATCACAAAGGCCATTTGCAGGACCTCAGCCTATTGGTCGAAGGTGCTGGGGAGGTGGTGACCTCACAGAGAGATGCTGACATCAGCCAGGCAGGACAGGGGCGCAGGGCCAGGGAAACCTCAGAGTTCCCTGTAGCTTTGCTTCAGCAAGTCTCCTTCTCGAGGTCTCTCTTTGAGGACTGAGAGAGTATTTAGGTTCATGTACATGAGCGCCAGGAGGAACCTCTTTTGAGTTTTCTCTTTTCTTTTTCCTGATTTCACTAGAAAACTGACGTCCCTGTTTAGAAGGTAAGAGCCTCCGAGAGGTTTGGAACCTGTTCAGTCTGATGCATCTGGCGCCAGCTGAATTCTAGGCATGGAAAACACTAGCTTAAGGTGGTCGAATTTTATTCCCCACCTGGGATTTTGTCCCTTAGAATCACTGGGGACATTAGGGTTTGTCCTTTTTGTTTTACCTTTTCCTCCATCCCTCCCTCCTTTCTCTTCATCTCTTACGTCTTCTGTCCTTTCCTCTGTTCCTCTCCCACCACCAGGAGGACTCTGTGTGTGTGTCGTGGGGGGTGCTCTGCAGTGGAAACAGGGACAATTCTCCAACTTTGGGCAGTCGAGAGCCTGGGTGAGATAAGGGGCGTTAAAGCCCTTTGTGAAGGAGAAAGGGGAGTTTCACGGTGTTGAGCACCAAGGAATTCTAAACTTTGCTAAAACATCTAGTCTGCAGAAACCAGAAATGGTTGGGGCCACATTGTAACCATTGTCTTTTTTAAAGCCCATTGAGGGATGTGAGTCCCACCCTTTTAGGTATCTGGGGTGCTGGGAGAAGAGAAGAGGTGCCTGTCTCCATTTTATGGCCTCAACAAACTAAGTGCTGTGCCCCAGTTCTCGTCAGAGATCCCTGAAAAAGAACATCTTCCCATCCATTAACATACCTGGAAAGATACTGGAACTCCTTATTAAACAATCAGTTTGTCAGCACCTACAGGACAATTTGGTTCTTAGGACTAGTGAGCATGGACTTGTCAAGAACAAATCATTCCAAACCAATCCTAGCTCCTTCTTTGGCAGGGTTACGGGCCTAGTGGAGGTGGGTAAACAGTAGATGTGATCCATCTTGGTGTTAATAAGGACATTCTCACAAACAAACTAGGGAGATGTGGTCTAGATGCAATTAGTATAATATGTGTGCACAGATGGTTGCAAGCCCGTACTCCAACAGCCCAGAACCAAACAGCAGGAAGCAGATCATGCAATGAACTCCGTGTAGATTGCATTACATGCACCCCTGTGCGGGGAGGAGGAGCTGCTCTGGCTGGGGCAGGGATGGGGAGGGACCAAACAGGCTGGTTAGTGAGAGGCTGCCTTGACCCCAGACTCACGCCCGCTCCCCACTCGGTTCCAGGATGGCCAGGCTCCTGAGGATGTTCAGGAAGAAGGCTCTGCAGGTGGCCCCAGAGCCTGAGGGAAGCAGCTGCCATCTTCCCCAGGAGCAGAGCGGCTCCTCCGTCCCCACTGGCGGGGAAGGAGCTCCCGGCCAGGCCAGGAGGTGGAAGTGCCCAGCCTTCTGGCGGAGAAAACCCGCTCCCAGCGCAGGCGCCGAGGTGGGAGAGGCCAGGTCGAAATGGAGCTGGGCCAGGCTGCGGCTGGGCAGGCAAGACCCAACGGAGGAGGGGAGCCGGGCAGAGTGACTCTGGGGCATGTTGTGTGGGCAGCAGCAGCCCCAGGAGCCCAGCCCTGATTCCCAGCAGGAGGCATCGCCCTGCCCGGTCAGTGAGGACCTTCCAGCCTCCCCAGGGCAGGAGGTGGAGTATCCCTGTCCCACCACCAGCAGCTCGGCCCGCTCCCCATGGGACAGCAGCAGTGCCTGGGACTCGGGCAGCAGCGAGGCCGATGGGCGCCGCAGCTTTGTTCCAGGTGAGGAGCCAGGCTGGGCTCCGGGAGAGGTGAGGGTGGGGCTGTGAACTCCCTGGGCCCAGGCCCTCGATCAGTGCTATGGGAGCGGGTCCCCAGCCCAGGGGTCTGGCCTGAGCCACATGAACCCCACTGACACTAGATGCTGCCACTTTGGTCCTTGGTGCTCCAGTTGGGGGGAGGCACCTCTCAGGGAGTCCAGGACAGTCTGGGGGGGTCTCTTTGCTATGGGCTCCTGAAGGAGTTGGCTTTGGGGAGAGGCTCACTCCCAGGATCAGATACAGGAGGGGCGGCAGGGTCCAGGGAACAGGTGCTATTCCTGCCCTGCCACTGTCTGTCTGAGAAACCTTGGCCTTGTCATTCCCTGGATCGGTGCCTCGGTTTCCCTTCTTGCCAGCCTGTGCCTATTTCCCTGCAGTTTCACCTGCGTGTTGGTACCAGTCCCATCACCGTACTGCACAGTCTAATACCGGCTCCTCTCTCTTGCCAGCACCATGACACCTGCCGTGGAGCCAGAGCTGGAGACCCACCTCCTCCGAGCTGCCCTGCACGCCATCTTCACCCTGGGCATGGAGAAGGACACCACCCAAGTGCAGGTAGATCATGCTAAAGTCATGGATAGAAGAGCCAGCTGTCATCCTGCCATGAATCCTTGCTAATTGCCTGCAGTGGGACGTGAATGAGAGAGGCCAGGATATGTGTTTGGGGGTCTCACCAGTGCTTCCCAGAGACCCCACTTCCCATCCTGTGGCAAGTTTAGCCCCAGTTTCCCTAACTCTGACCCATGGCTCTCCCTTGCTTTCAGGATCTGCCTAGGGTCTTGCCAGACCTCCTGGACGCCATGCTGGGGAACCTGCTGGCAGAGTCCCCAGACACCGACAGGCTCCAGTACATCTTGGAGGTGAGCCCGATGAGAGGGGTGGGGGCAATTTTACCTTCACTCTTAGATCCATTTTCCAGTCTGTCCTCCTAGCCGGGCCCCCAGTGGGCGTCCTTGGTCAGGGCAGTCAGTGCAATGCCTCCTTTCCCCACAGCACATTAACTACTGGATCGTGTCCAGGGTCCCACGAGAGAGAGCCAGGGCCGTTAAGAGCAGCACGGCCCTGCTCAGATCCACCATCACCCTCCCTGAGTTTGACATAAGTGACCTCTGACCCCAGCTTCCTGACTCCAGGCATAGGTGATCTGGCTCCGACAGGCTGTAGGATCTGCTGCTGCAGGGGCTGTGGGTTAGGAGTGTTCCTCTTGGGGAGGCAGAGTCAGAGCAGAGAGTGAGCCTGGCTTGAGTCAAGTTCTTCTTGTCCTAGTTAAGTGGTGACTCTGGGCTTTTAAGGGGGCTGTGCTCCAGGTTCATGACTCTCTGTCATCCTGGAGCAGCTGGGGAAGCAAGTCCTCATGGAGGGCCCTGCCCACAGCCCTCTGCTCCAGGCTTCCTTGGGGGCAGAGGAAATTAAGGGTCTGGCTCTAGCATCTCCTGCAGAGGGGCTGAGGGGAAGGAGAGTCCTGGCCCGGGGGGGACTGGGAGCTGACAGGAAAATGCTGATGGAGTCCCCTCTCTCTCTCCCGTCCATTAGAACTCAGCGGAATTCCCCAGGATGGGTCACCACAGGGCCCAGCTGGCTCTGTCCGTCAGTGACCCAGCCAAGGACATCAGCCGGCAGGCCAGGGAGGGGGTTTACCGGCTCTACCAGCTGCTGCTGCACCAGAGGGGTAAGGAACCCAGCTGGGAAATGGCACCCGCTAGAAGAGTGAGACTGGGACCCCAGCCAATTTCTCTCAGACTGACCCCGGCTGGAGGATGAGTCTCTCTATCTCTTTCTGTGTTCCACACCACGCCCTGCAATTCTGTTGGGCCGGGCACGCAGCGAGGACTCTGCCCACTGTGCAGCCACCAATGGGATTGGAAGGACACAAGCCCTGCAACCAGAAGGACAAATGTGTGTGTGTCTCTCTCCCTGTCACCTACTCCCTCCTGGGGGAAACCCAGCAGCTGATGGGGGACAAGGTGAGCAGCTGCATTAGACTCAGGAGATTGGGGCGGGGCCCAGGCCTCATTCCCATCCTGTGGCATTCGCTGGCCTGGCACAAGGAGCCTGGTGGGGAATGAAAGGGAGAGCAGGTGCTCCTGGGAAGGGAGATGAATTCACCTCCATGAGCAGGAGCGAGCCAGCTTGTCCGCGGAGCAGCTCCACCCAGCTCTTTAGCCAGGCTAATTAATGACAAGCTTTGCCTCATCCCAGACGTATGTTCTCAGGACACGGTGCTATCGCTCTTGGGAAGGGCAGGAGAGTCCCCCAAGTGCCCTCTGCGAGACTCTCCTGTCCCACAGGGCCGCACCCAATTCCTAGTGGTCTGGTGTCTGTGTCACCCGAGCCACCACCCAGAGTTG
>NW_027056771.1:0-4928 GCF_011386835.1 Chrysemys picta bellii
AGTTTTCTCCTTCCCTTTTACTGATTTTACTAGAAAACAGGCGTCCCTGTTTAGAAGGTAAGAGCCTCCAAGAGGTTTTTGAACCTGCTCAGTCTGATCCACCTGGTGCCCGTTGAATTCTAGGCATGGAAAACACTAGTTCAAGGTGACAGAATTTTGTAGTCCACACGGGATTTTGTCCCGTGGAATCACTGGGGACATTAGGGTTTGTCCTTTTCGTTTTACCTTTTCCACCAACCCTCCTTCCTTTCTCTTCATCTCTTACTTCTTTTGTCCTTTCTCCTGTTCCCCTCCCACCACCAGGAGTGGTGTGTGTGTGTGTGTGTGTGTGTGTGTGTGTGTGTGTGTGTGTGTGTGTGTGTGTGTGTGTTGCTGGGGATGATCTTCACCTCCTCTTGTGGGAAGTTCATCCAAAACTGTGGGGTTGAAATAGTGCTTGGACTCCACAGACACTAGATGCTGCCATCCTGTGGCTTAGCGTTAGTGTCTCGGATGGCAAGATCTCAACCTCCCCGCAACCCACTTCACTGCTGCCAGAATCCCTCCTGCCCCCACTACTAGACCCGCCTCCCAGCCCAACCTTGGTGGGGGTCTGGAAGAGGTTTCTGATGACTTAAGCTGTGGTTTGGAGGTGGAACAGCTGTCAAGGACACTGAGGGGGAGGTAGCAGGAGCTCACCCTAGAAGGAGGGGGATTGGCACTGGAGGTTACTAGAAAGGACAAGAAGACTCCATTCTGGGATTCAGGAGGTGAATTCATCCCTCAGTGTTGGGCAGGTGCTGAGTGGAAATACTGCTGGTTCCAGGTGCCCTTAATTCCCCCTGATTCCTCGGGGCGTTTGAGTCTGACAGGTTCTCATTCCCTTGCAGCAGGAGGGCGTCACGGCCAAAGTGAGGCACCAGCTCCGCATCATCCATCAATTGCGCCAGGTGCCTGAGACACTGCAGGGGTTGTGCCTCTGAGGCCTTCAGGAACTCCCGCTCCCTGTTGCAGGTACTGCTCTGGCTCACTGTAAATGGGGAGCTAGTGGAAGGGGAAATGGAGCCCCCTGGCACTCAGTGAAAGGGAAAGTGGTGGATTCTCTATCTCTTGAAGTCATTGAATGAAACTAGATGCCTTTCTGGAATGTTTGTGCCCAAAAAGTAACTATTGTCCTATACAGGAAGCCTATGATATGCAGGGGGTTAGATGAGATGCTCTAAAGGTCTCTTCTGGCCATAAAGTGTATTAATTTTGGAAACACTGAGTGTAGCATTGGGAGCAGCCTCTAATGTTTTACTGTCTAACCGGCTTGCTTCCTAGAATGAAGACGCATTGAGTGGGGTGATCCACAGAGAGTAGCTCAAACCTTCAAAATGTCAGGCCAGCAGCAGGATATTAGCACTTCAGGGGATGGGTGGGTGTGGCAGTGACATCACAAAGGCCTTTTGCAGTGTACTAGTGCCGGGGTGGGGCTCGTCCCTTCCTGGGGTACCTGGGAGCCAGGCCGCCCCGCTACAAAGCGAATAACAGTTAGGGCCCAGACCTTTGGATAGGGGCTGAGCACACAATTAGCAGTTCGGCGCTCAGGCCTTTGTGCAGGGACTGAGCACACAATCAACAGTTCAGAGCTCAGGCCCTTATGCAGGGACTGAGCACACAATCAACAGCTCCGGCCCTGGGTCAGGGCGGGGAACAAACCAGTAGTCAGTCAGCGGCCCAGGCCTTGTAGCAGGAGCTGGGTCAGTTTGGGTTAGCCCAGGCCCTAGGTCAGGGCAGGGCAGCAAACCAATCGTCAGTCAGAGGCCCAGGCCCCTTGGACAAGGAGGAGGAGAGACTGCCACCCAGCACGGGGTGGCAGGGGGGAAACACAGGCCCACCCACTCCACTGTGTTCCAGCCCGGGGCCCTATCCGCAGCAGTCCGTCTGCCGCGCAGTCAGTGGGGATCCTGACCGCAACACACTGACATGGGTTCGGGGTCTGCTATCCCCGGGCCACTTCCCATCTCCTCCTCCATGGGTACCTGTTCCTCCTGAGTTCCGTCTGCTGGGTCGCAGATCATGGGCTCCTCCGGGCCCCGAGCAGCAGGTAGGTCTGTCACTCCCTCTGGGCCCTTGACGGGGGAAGCTCAGACCGTTCCTCAGGATACCGGGCTCTCGGCAGGCTCAGGTCCGCGGGAGCTCGGGCACCAGCGTCTGTCCTCTCCCGCTGCCGGCCAGCTACTGAGCGCTGTGGCTTGGCCTTTATACTTCCTGTCCCGCCCCTTGACTTCCGGGGGGTGGGGACAGGCCGCGGTGGCCTTGACTTCCTGGGGCGCCTGGGAGCCAGGCCGCCCCGCTACATGCAGTATCTCAGCGTATTGGCCAAAGGTGTTAGGGAGGTGGTGACCTCAGAGAGAGATGCTGACATCAGTCAGGGGCGCAGGGCCAGGGAAACCTCAGAGACCCCTGTGGCTTTGCTTTAGCAAGTCTCCTTCTCGAGGTCTCTCTTTGAGGACTGAGAGAGTATTAGGGTTCACGTATGTGAGTGCGAGCAGGAGCCTCTTTCGAGTTTTCTCCTTCCCTTTTACTGATTTTACTAGAAAACAGGCGTCCCTGTTTAGAAGGTAAGAGCCTCCAAGAGGTTTTTGAACCTGCTCAGTCTGATCCACCTGGTGCCCGTTGAATTCTAGGCATGGAAAACACTAGTTCAAGGTGACAGAATTTTGTAGTCCACACGGGATTTTGTCCCGTGGAATCACTGGGGACATTAGGGTTTGTCCTTTTCGTTTTACCTTTTCCACCAACCCTCCTTCCTTTCTCTTCATCTCTTACTTCTTTTGTCCTTTCTCCTGTTCCCCTCCCACCACCAGGAGTGGTGTGTGTGTGTGTGTGTGTGTGTGTGTGTGTGTGTGTGTGTGTGTGTGTGTGTGTGTGTTGCTGGGGATGATCTTCACCTCCTCTTGTGGGAAGTTCATCCAAAACTGTGGGGTTGAAATAGTGCTTGGACTCCACAGACACTAGATGCTGCCATCCTGTGGCTTAGCGTTAGTGTCTCGGATGGCAAGATCTCAACCTCCCCGCAACCCACTTCACTGCTGCCAGAATCCCTCCTGCCCCCACTACTAGACCCGCCTCCCAGCCCAACCTTGGTGGGGGTCTGGAAGAGGTTTCTGATGACTTAAGCTGTGGTTTGGAGGTGGAACAGCTGTCAAGGACACTGAGGGGGAGGTAGCAGGAGCTCACCCTAGAAGGAGGGGGATTGGCACTGGAGGTTACTAGAAAGGACAAGAAGACTCCATTCTGGGATTCAGGAGGTGAATTCATCCCTCAGTGTTGGGCAGGTGCTGAGTGGAAATACTGCTGGTTCCAGGTGCCCTTAATTCCCCCTGATTCCTCGGGGCGTTTGAGTCTGACAGGTTCTCATTCCCTTGCAGCAGGAGGGCGTCACGGCCAAAGTGAGGCACCAGCTCCGCATCATCCATCAATTGCGCCAGGTGCCTGAGACACTGCAGGGGTTGTGCCTCTGAGGCCTTCAGGAACTCCCGCTCCCTGTTGCAGGTACTGCTCTGGCTCACTGTAAATGGGGAGCTAGTGGAAGGGGAAATGGAGCCCCCTGGCACTCAGTGAAAGGGAAAGTGGTGGATTCTCCATCTCTTGAAGTCATTGAATGAAACTAGATGCCTTTCTGGAATGTTTGTGCCCAAAAAGTAACTATTGTCCTATACAGGAAGCCTATGATATGCAGGGGGTTAGATGAGATGCTCTAAAGGTCTCTTCTGGCCATAAAGTGTATTAATTTTGGAAACACTGAGTGTAGCATTGGGAGCAGCCTCTAATGTTTTACTGTCTAACCGGCTTGCTTCCTAGAATGAAGACGCATTGAGTGGGGTGATCCACAGAGAGTAGCTCAAACCTTCAAAATGTCAGGCCAGCAGCAGGATATTAGCACTTCAGGGGATGGGTGGGTGTGGCAGTGACATCACAAAGGCCTTTTGCAGGAGCTCAGCCTATTGGTCAAAGTTGTTAGGGAGGTGGTGACCTCAGAGAGAGATGCTCACATCAGCCAGGCAAAACAGGGGCGCAGGGCCAGGGAAACCTCAGAGACCCCTGTGGCTTTGCTTCAGCAAGTCTCCTTCTCGAGCTCTCTTTGAGGACTGAGAGAGTATTAGGGTTCACATATGTGAGTGTGAGCAGGAGCCTCTTTCAAGTTTTCTCCTTTCCTTTTACCCATTTTACTAGAAAACAGAAGTCCCTGTTGAGAAAGTAAGTGCCTCGGAGAGGTTTGTAACCTGTTTAGTCTGATCCACCTGGTGCCATCTGAATTCTAGGCATGGAAAACACTAGTTTAAGGTGGCAGAATTTTATTCCCTCCCTGGGATTTTGTCCCGTAGAATGACTGGGGATATTAGGAAAACAACAAGGAGTCTGGTGGCACCTTAAAGACTAACAGATTTATTTGGGCATAAGCTTTCGTGAGTAAAAACCTCACTTCTTCGGATGCATAGAGTGAAAGTTACAGATGCAGGCATTATATACTGACACATGGAGAGCAGGGAGTTACTTCACAAGTGGAGAACCAGTGTTGACAGGGCCAATTCAAAAATCAGGGTGGATGTAGTCCACTCCCAATAATAGATGAGGAGGTGTCAATTCCAGGAGAGGAAAAGCTGCTTCTGTAGTGAGCCAGCCACTCCCAGTCCCTATTCAAGCCCAGATTAATGGTGTTGAATTTGCAAATGAATTTTAGTTCTGCTGTTTCTCTTTGAAGTCTGTTTCTGAAGTTTTTTTGTTCAATGATAGTGACTTTTAAATCTGTAATAGAATGACCAGGGAGATTGAAGTGTTCACTTACTGGCTTATGTATGTTACCACTCCTGATGTCCGATTTGTGTCCATTTATTCTTTTGCGGAGGGACTGTCCGGTTTGGCCAATGTACATGGGAGAGGGGCCTTGCTGGCACATGATG
>NW_027056772.1:0-4928 GCF_011386835.1 Chrysemys picta bellii
CGCCTCCGGCACCCCCGTTACCAAAAGACAGTTCCTAGGGTTAATATTCATCCCCTTGCACCAGTCCTCTAGCAAGTGTAGGGCCATTATACAAACTGTAAAATTTTTTACAAATATATCAGATCAAAACAACAACAAGAAGATTTTTAGGTTTTCCCAAGTTAATGAATCACCCAAGATGTGCTTGCGAGGGGTACTGACCCAGGGATCCCGGACGAGCCCCCAAAAATGTAACCCTTCTGCCAGGCCAAGTTGATAGCAGCAAGGGCCGGGTTCAGTACATAGGGGTCCCTTCCCAACAGCGTGACACAGAACCAGCTCGAGCCCCCACCCAGTGACCTGGGAAAATCTTACACAAACCCCTAGGCGCCTCGAAGAGGCAATATTTCCCCTCTCGCAAGCACAGAGCCTCGGTGTAGCAGAAAATGTTTAATAACATGAGGTAAACGACATAGCATTAAATTGGGAAAACACCACAACTAGAGTTCATAGACCAAACCATGAGCGAAGACCCACCCCAGCAAATTGGGCCGTGTCCTCTCCCGTGGGTTCTTGAAACCAGCGACCCAAGAATCACCAAAGTCCCAAAAGTCCACCGATCCCAAAGTCTCTTGGGTCCAGCAACCCAAGAATCACAAAAGTCCCAAAAGTCCGACAACCCCCCAAAGTCTCTGTCCCTGATCAGTGCAGCCCCAGAGTTCAAAAAGGGGGGGGTGAGCAGGGTGTTAAGGGGCACCTTACGTGATCCGAGGCCAACCCGGCTGCTTCTCCGTGGGGTTCCACCGCAGCCTTAGCACGAACTGCTCCACTCCACCCGCAGTCCCACTCCTGCCGTCCCACGAACTGCTCTGGCAGCTGCTCCGCTCCGCTCCGCTCCGCTCACCGACCTGTGAGCCGCGCCGCGCCGCGCCGCTCCGCTCCGCTCACCGACCTGTGAGCCGCACTGCTCCGCTCCGCTCACCGACCTGTGAGCCGCACTGCTCCGCTCCGCTCCGCTCCGCCCGTCCCTTGGGCCGCTCCCACAAGGCTCTGCTCTGCTCGCTGCTCCTCCAGCCGCTCCACTCGCCCCCGCTAAGCTAAGTTAGCTTAGCAAATATAGCTTCAGGCTCCCCCACTAGTTAACACAGCCTCAGTGATCTCAGCTCTTAAATAGCTTTAGCTCTTTTGTGATTTCAGCTCTCAGTGATTTCAGCTAGTAGTAGGGGAGCCCCAGTGCTGGTGCACTATCGGCCCAGAGTGAATTCAGCTCGGCAGTCCGTAACTAGACTCCTAAGGGAATCAAAGTTAGCTCTGACATTCAACAGTGGAGAGAGGAGGAGGTGCAATTGGTGTTTCAGGCCCACAAAAGGGACCCACACCACCAGGTACCAATACCTGCCCCCAACCTCTCTCAATTCACTGGGTTTTGTAACCCATGCCCCTTGACAAGCAAATGCTACTTAGGTAATGGTGAATGACTCACTCAGTCCTTCTGTCATACACCAGTTCCACTGGCCTTGATTCACAGAATCAGGGTAACAAAACTTTATTCTTCCTGCCCCAATAACAGAGAAACTGGGGATCCCACACCAGCCAAAGTAACCACTTTGAGTTGCTGTTGTTTCCTGCCAGGCGAGTGGGTGTGCCTATGCAAACAAGATCAGCCCCTGGAGTTCTTTTCCACACTCGCCATAATTCACCACCAGATGTCAGGGTAGAGCTCATCCTGACTCTGCTTACACATGCAAAAGGTCTCTTTTAAGGTATCGTTACAAAGTTCATAATCCGCTGAGGGTGGTCATACTATTTGTATGAATGTATCATTCTTGTATCTGAAACTAGAAATATGAAATATAACTCTGAGGTCCTATTGTAATTATGCAAAGTGTGGGCTATTAATGGTCCCATTTACCAGGACGATTGTTTGTAAAGGGCTCAGTTTACTTGTACGTCCTCTTGTATACGTGTGTGCTGGCAAGTGGGTAATGAAGTCTTGCAGTGACATGTGATCATGTCACCTGAACTGGAATCCATCTTTAACCTGGTGCTGGTCCATTTAGAAGGAGGGATGGGTCCTAAAGCTATATAAGGGGTGGAACAGAACAAAGGGTGCTGCAGTCATGAGAAATCCCCTAGCTACCACCGGAGCTGGAACAAGGACTGTACCAGGTGAAAGGATTGGGCCTAAACTAGAAGGTGTCTAGTCTGTCAAAGAAGCTTATTGGAACATCTCTGAGGGTGAGATTTACTTGCATTTAGCTTCCTACTGTATTAGGCTTAGACTTGCATGTTTTTGTTTTATTTTGCTTGGTAATTTACTTTGTTCTGTCTGTTATTACTTGGAACCACTTAAATCCTATTTTTTATAATTAATAAAATCACTTTTTACTTATTAACCCAGAGTATGTATTAATACCTGGGGGAGCAAACAGCTGTGTATATCTCTCTGTCAGTGTTATCAAGGGGGAACAATTTATGAGTTTACCCCGGATAAGCTTTATACAAGGTAAAACGGATTTATTTGGGGTTTGGACCCCATTGGGAGCTGGGCATCTGAGTGCTGGAGACAGGAGCACTTCTTAAGCTCTTTTCAGTTAAGCCTGCAGCTTGTGGGGGACATGGTTCAGACCTGGGTCTGTGTTTGCAGCAGGCTAGCATGTCTAGCTCAAACAAGTCAGGGTACTGAAGTCCCAAGCTGGCAGGGAAAATGGGGTCAGAGGTAGTCCCAGCACATCATGTGGCAGTCCCAAAGGGGTTTCTGTGACTCAACCCATCACAGTGGGGAAAGGCCCTGGAATGCCAAGTCTGCAGGGAGCTAGACCCTAAATGGTTGCTCCAGATTGAGATTTCATGGATTGAGATCTGGTTAAAAGACAGGGAACAAAGGGTAGGAATAAATGGTAAATTTTCAGAATGGAGAGGGGTAACTAGTGGTGTTCTCCGAGGGTCAGTCCTAGGACCAATCCTATTCAATTTATTCATAAATGATTTGGAAGAAGGGGTAAGCAGTGAGGTGGCAAAATTTGCAGATGATACTAAGTTGCTAAAGATAGTTAAGACCAAAGCAGACTGTGAAGAACTTCAAAAAGATCTCACAAAACTAAATGATTGGGCAACAAAATGGCAAATGAAATTTAATGTGGTGTGACAGACCGAGACCAGTGGGGTACAGGAGTCTGGTAGAAGGCAAATATACTGGTCACTGGATGAGTAGTTTTCTGTTCCCTGAGTGACCAGAGCAGGGGCTGCACTAGAGTAATCAGGAACCTGCTAGAACCGGTTAAGGCAGGCAGGCTAATTAGGACACCTAGAGCCAATTAAGAAGAAGCTGCTAGAATCAATTAAGGCAGGCTAATCAGGGCACCTGGGTTTTAAAAGGAGCTCACTTCAGTTTGTGGTGTGAGTGTGAGGAGCCGGGAGCAAGAGGCGCAAGGAGCTGAGAGTGAGAGGGTGTGCTGCTGGAGGACTGAGGAGCACAAGCATTATCAGACACCAGGAGGAAGGTCCTCTGGTGAGAATAAGGAAGGTGTTTGGAGGAGGCCATGGGGAAGTAGCCCAGGGAGTTGTAGCTGTCATGCAGCTGTTACAGGAGGCACTATAGACAGCTGCAGTCCACAGGGCCCTGGGCTGGAACCCGAAGTAGAGGGCGGGCCCGGGTTCCCCCCAAACCTCCCAATTGACCTGGACTGTGGGTTCTCCCAGAGGGGAAGGTCTCTGGACTGTTCCTCAATCCACATGGTGAATCTCTGAGGCAAGAAAATCCTCCAATAAGCGCAGGACCCACCAAGATAGAGGAGGAACTTTGTCACAGTCATTTAACCCTAACTGAATTTCCTGGGTTTAGAAGGCTCAGTTTTGAGAATTATTGCAACAGCCCGGCAATGTCGTTTACCCTGAATCACTGATCTGTTCTCCCAGCCTTAGCTCCATTTTATCATCATTTGCTTGGATCAGTACATGGGGGTGTGAGCGTTTCCATTCTCAGGTAACGTATAGGACAAAATACCAACACACTGTACACTAAGGATGGCACGTTCCAGGAGCTAAAACTGTCACCTCAGGGAAATTGATCCCTGGATTTGATTTTAAACTAGCATCAGGTGCCTCCACTTGGAAATACTCTAGGGGAACTTGAAGACTAATGACAGGTTTCAGAGTAACAGCCGTGTTAGTCTGTATCCGCAAAAAGAAGAACAGGAATACTTGTGGCACCTTAGAGACTAACAAATTTATTAGAGCATATGCTTTATCCGAAGAAGTGGGCTGTAGTCCACGAAAGCATATGCTCTAATAAATTTGTTAGTCTCTAAGGTGCCACAAGTATTCCTGTTCTTCTTTTTGAAGACTAATGTAAACTTTGGTAGGCGGGGTATTATTCAAACAAGCTGAAACAGGTATTAGAAAAAAGGTGGAGAGTAAAAAGAAATTGGAATTAGTGTAATGCGGTTGAACCACATATGGTCCTGCCTCTGAACCAGTGTCCCCTTTCCGACACCAATGTCACCCCTTTACTGGGCATTGACAGATTCCAGGGCCTTGCAGGTTGGCTTCCCATTGGAGCAGAAATCAGTGACATAGTCTGGCTATTTTCTTATTGTAACTTGTTTATTTACATTATAAACGACCCCAAGGGAAGCAGGCATGGGAGGGGCTTGGAGCGTCCTTTAAAGGTCAGGGACAAGCTGGGAAGGGGCCAGGCTGAGCACTAAGGACCAGGCCCTAGGAGGGAAAGACAGGGCAGTTTAGGAGATGGGGCAGATAGTCCAGTTGGTTTCGGCTCCCAGGACCAGACACCCAGAGGTGAAGGTGATTGTCGGGACTTCTGTCCTTCTTCCCCAGTGTAGATTTGATAGTGGAGAAGACTGATGCCGTAAGGGGGAAGTGAGTTACCCCAAGGTCACCCAGTGAGTTTATATCACAAATGCATAGTCGGAAGGATCCAATAGAAA
>NW_027056773.1:0-4928 GCF_011386835.1 Chrysemys picta bellii
GAGGGGAATAGCTCGCGGCGCTGTATGTACTCCGCCTCTCCGAGGGGAATAGCGGCGCTGTATGTACTCCGCCTGTCCGAGGGGAATAGCTCGCGGCGCTGTATGTACTCCCCCTCTCCGCGGGGAATAGCTCGCAGCGCTGTATGTACTCCACCTCTCCGAGGGGAATAGCTCGCCGCGCTGTATGTACTCCACCTCTCCGCGGGGAATACCTCGCGGCGCTGTATGTACTCCACCTCTCCGACGGGAATAGCTCGCGGTGCTGTACGTACTCCGCCTCTCCGAGGGGAACAGCTCGCGGCGCTGTACGTGCTCCACCTCTCCGAGGGGAGCAGCTCGCGGCGCTGTGTACGTGCTCCACCTCTCCGAGGGGAGCAGCTCCGCGCTGTATGTACACCACCTCTCCGCGGGGAACAGCTCGCGGCGCTGTATGTACTCCACCTCTCCGAGGGGAACAGCTCGCGGCGCTGTATGTACTCCACCTCTCCAAGGGGAATAGCTCGCGGCGCTGTATGTACTCCACCTCTCCGAGGGGAATAGCTCGCGGTGCTGTACGTACTCCGCCTCTCCGAGGGGAACAGCTCGCGGCGCTGTACGTGCTCCACCTCTCCGAGGGGAATAGCTCGCGGCGCTGTATGTACTCCTCGTCTCCGAGGGGAACAGCTAGCGGCGTTGTATGTACTCCTCGTCTCCGAGGGGAACAGCTAGCGGCGTTGTACGTACTCCACCTCTCCGAGGGGAACAGCTCGCGGCGCTGTACGTACTCCGCCTCTCCGAGGGGAATAGCTCGCAGCGCTGTACGTACTCCACCTCTCCGCGGGGAATAGCTCGCGGCGCTGTACGTACTCCGCCTCTCCGAGGGGAACAGCTCGCGGCGCTGTACGTACTCCGCCTCTCCGAGGGGAACAGCTCGCGGCGCTGTACGTACTCCGCCTCTCCGAGGGGAACAGCTCGCGGCGCTGTACGTACTCCGCCTCTCCGAGGGGAACAGCTCGCGGCGCTGTACGTACTCCGCCTCTCCGAGGGGAACAGCTCGCGGCGCTGTACGTACTCCGCCTCTCCGAGGGGAACAGCTCGCGGCGCTGTACGTACTCCGCCTCTCCGAGGGGAACAGCTCGCGGCGCTGTACGTACTCCGCCTCTCCGAGGGGAACAGCTCGCGGCGCTGTACGTACTCCGCCTCTCCGAGGGGAACAGCTCGCGGCGCTGTACGTACTCCGCCTCTCCGAGGGGAACAGCTCGCGGCGCTGTACGTACTCCGCCTCTCCGAGGGGAACAGCTCGCGGCGCTGTACGTACTCCGCCTCTCCGAGGGGAACAGCTCGCGGCGCTGTACGTACTCCGCCTCTCCGAGGGGAACAGCTCGCGGCGCTGTACGTACTCCGCCTCTCCGAGGGGAACAGCTCGCGGCGCTGTACGTACTCCGCCTCTCCGAGGGGAACAGCTCGCGGCGCTGTACGTACTCCGCCTCTCCGAGGGGAAAAGCTCGCGGCGCTGTACGTACTCCACCTCTCCGAGGGGAACAGCTCGTGGCGCTGTACGTACTCCACCTCTCCGAGTTGACTAGCTCGTGGCGCTGTACCTACTCCGCCTCTCCGAGGGGAATAGCTCGCGGCGCTGTATGTACTCCGCCTCTCCGAGGGGAATAGCGGCGCTGTATGTACTCCGCCTGTCCGAGGGGAATAGCTCGCGGCGCTGTATGTACTCCCCCTCTCCGCGGGGAATAGCTCGCAGCGCTGTATGTACTCCACCTCTCCGAGGGGAATAGCTCGCCGCGCTGTATGTACTCCACCTCTCCGCGGGGAATACCTCGCGGCGCTGTATGTACTCCACCTCTCCGACGGGAATAGCTCGCGGTGCTGTACGTACTCCGCCTCTCCGAGGGGAACAGCTCGCGGCGCTGTACGTGCTCCACCTCTCCGAGGGGAGCAGCTCGCGGCGCTGTACGTGCTCCACCTCTCCGAGGGGAGCAGCTCGCGGCGCTGTATGTACACCACCTCTCCGCGGGGAACAGCTCGCGGCGCTGTATGTACTCCACCTCTCCGAGGGGAACAGCTCGCGGCGCTGTATGTACTCCACCTCTCCAAGGGGAATAGCTCGCGGCGCTGTATGTACTCCACCTCTCCGAGGGGAATAGCTCGCGGTGCTGTACGTACTCCGCCTCTCCGAGGGGAACAGTTCGCGGCGCTGTACGTGCTCCACCTCTCCGAGGGGAATAGCTCGCGGCGCTGTACGTACTCCTCGTCTCCGAGGGGAACAGCTAGCGGCGTTGTATGTACTCCTCGTCTCCGAGGGGAACAGCTAGCGGCGTTGTACGTACTCCACCTCTCCGAGGGGAACAGCTCGCGGCGCTGTACGTACTCCGCCTCTCCGAGGGGAATAGCTCGCAGCGCTGTACGTACTCCACCTCTCCGCGGGGAATAGCTCGCGGCGCTGTACGTACTCCGCCTCTCCGAGGGGAACAGCTCGCGGCGCTGTACGTACTCCGCCTCTCCGAGGGGAACAGCTCGCGGCGCTGTACGTACTCCGCCTCTCCGAGGGGAACAGCTCGCGGCGCTGTACGTACTCCGCCTCTCCGAGGGGAACAGCTCGCGGCGCTGTACGTACTCCGCCTCTCCGAGGGGAACAGCTCGCGGCGCTGTACGTACTCCGCCTCTCCGAGGGGAACAGCTCGCGGCGCTGTACGTACTCCGCCTCTCCGAGGGGAACAGCTCGCGGCGCTGTACGTACTCCGCCTCTCCGAGGGGAACAGCTCGCGGCGCTGTACGTACTCCGCCTCTCCGAGGGGAACAGCTCGCGGCGCTGTACGTACTCCGCCTCTCCGAGGGGAACAGCTCGCGGCGCTGTACGTACTCCGCCTCTCCGAGGGGAACAGCTCGCGGCGCTGTACGTACTCCGCCTCTCCGAGGGGAACAGCTCGCGGCGCTGTACGTACTCCGCCTCTCCGAGGGGAACAGCTCGCGGCGCTGTACGTACTCCGCCTCTCCGAGGGGAACAGCTCGCGGCGCTGTACGTACTCCGCCTCTCCGAGGGGAACAGCTCGCGGCGCTGTACGTACTCCGCCTCTCCGAGGGGAAAAGCTCGCGGCGCTGTACGTACTCCACCTCTCCGAGGGGAACAGCTCGTGGCGCTGTACGTACTCCACCTCTCCGAGTTGACTAGCTCGTGGCGCTGTACCTACTCCGCCTCTCCGAGGGGAATAGCTCGCGGCGCTGTATGTACTCCGCCTCTCCGAGGGGAATAGCGGCGCTGTATGTACTCCGCCTGTCCGAGGGGAATAGCTCGCGGCGCTGTATGTACTCCCCCTCTCCGCGGGGAATAGCTCGCAGCGCTGTATGTACTCCACCTCTCCGAGGGGAATAGCTCGCCGCGCTGTATGTACTCCACCTCTCCACGGGGAATAGCTCGCGGCGCTGTATGTACTCCACCTCTCCGACGGGAATAGCTCGCGGCGCTGTACGTACTCCGCATCTCCGAGGGGAACAGCTCGAAGCGCTGTACGTGCTCCACCTCTCCGAGGGGAGCAGCTCGCGGCGCTGTACGTGCTCCACCTCTCCGAGGGGAATAGCTCGCGGCGCTGTATGTACTCCTCGTCTCCGAGGGGAACAGCTAGCGGCGTTGTATGTACTCCTCGTCTCCGAGGGGAACAGCTAGCGGCGTTGTATGTACTCCACCTCTCCGAGGGGAACAGCTCGCGGCGCTGTATGTACTCCGCCTCTCCGAGGGGAATAGCTCGCAGCGCTGTACGTACTCCACCTCTCCGCGGGGAATAGCTCGCAGCGCTGTATGTACTCCGCCTCTCTGAGGGGAATAGCTCGCGGCGCTGTACGTACTCCACCTCTCCGAGGGGAATAGCTCGCGGCGCTGTATGTACTCCACCTCTCCGCGGGGAATAGCTCGCGGCGCTGCACGTACTCCACCTCTCCGAGGGGAATAGCTCGCGGCGCTTCACGTACTCCACCTCTCCGAGGGGAATAGCTCGCGGCGCTGTATGTACTCCACCTCTCCGAGGGGAATAGCTCGCGGCGCTGTATGTACTCCACCTCTCCGAGGGGAAGAGCTCGCGGCGCTGTATGTACTCCACCTCTCCGAGGGGAAGAGCTCGCGGCGCTGTAGGTACTCCACCTCTCCGAGGGGAAGAGCTCGCGGCGCTGTACGTACTCCACCTCTCCGAGGGGAATAGCTCGCGGCGCTGTACGTACTCCACCTCTCCGAGGGGAATAGCTCGCGGCGCTGTACGTACTCCACCTCTCCGAGGGGAACAGCTCGCGGCGCTGTACGTACTCCACCTCTCCGAGGGGAATAGCTCGCGGCGCTGTATGTACTCCGCCTCTCCGAGGGGAACAGCTCGCGGCGCTGTACGTACTCCGCCTCTCCGACGGGAACAGCTCGCGGCGCTGTACGTACTCCGCCTCTCCGAGGGGAACAGCTCGCGGCGCTGTACGTACTCCGCCTCTCCGAGGGGAATAGCTCGCGGCGCTGTATGTACTCCGCCTCTCCGAGGGGAATAGCGGCGCTGTATGTACTCCACCTGTCCGAGGGGAATAGCTCGCGGCGCTGTATGTACTCCCCCTCTCCGCGGGGAATAGCTCGCAGCGCTGTATGTACTCCACCTCTCCGAGGGGAATAGCTCGCCGCGGTGTATGTATTCCACCTCTCCGCGGGGAATAGCTCGCGGCGCTGTATGTACTCCACCTCTCCGAGGGGAATAGCTCGCGGTGCTGTACGTACTCCGCCTCTCCGAGGGGAACAGCTCGCGGTGCTGTACGTACTCCGCCTCTCCGAGGGGAACAGTTCGCGGCGCTGTACGTACTCCACCTCTCAGCGGGGAATAGCTCGCAGCGCTGTATGTACTCCACCTATCCGAGGGGAATAGCTCGCGGCGCTGCACGTACTCCCCCTCTCCGCGGGGAATAGCTCGCAGCGCTGT
>NW_027056774.1:0-4925 GCF_011386835.1 Chrysemys picta bellii
CAGGCAAGTGCTTAATAATCAGTAAGCTCCAAATAGCTAACAAGTCTTTGTAACTCTGTTCATTTCAGAAGCATCTCCCCTCACATGCTCGCATGTGCCCACCAAAAGGAGAGAAAAAGTATAAAGCCAAATAAAAATGGGCATGCACATAACTCTAGTCTGATTTCAACATTACCCACAGGGTCCATTAACAATGCCAAATATCTTACTTTAAAAAGGAGACATATGACTTCAGCTGTGGAAAATTCAGAAAGGTGGCCTTATTAGCTACAACCTGGGAATAAAAATGAACTGTGTCCTTATTGGATACAACCTGGGAATAAAAATGCAATGTCTTCTTTGAACAAAGTATTAACAAAAGACCTTGGATGTCTTTGTTTTGAAATTTGGCCCATAGTATCTCTCGGTTTGGTGGTAAACTATATTGAAGTTGCTGGTTGCCTCTGCATCAATGCTCCATTTACATGAGTTAAATTTTCCTTCCTTTCATCTGTATGGCAAGACTCTGGTCAGTAGGGAAAAAAAAATCTTAAACCCTTTGGGTAAAATTGTGGCCTCACTGAATTCAATGGCAAAACTCCCTGTGACTTCAGTGAGGTTAGGTTTTCGCTCCTTGTGGTTTTACTTTCTTGGCTCAAATTGCCATAGAACTTCCCCCCCAGGCCCTGAAGTCAGATAATGTAGGGTATAATCAGAGTAAACCAGTGTAGCTCTATTGATTTCAATGGCACTTAGCTAACTTGCAAGAACTGAGGATTTGGCCCACTCTCTTTATCCTTGCTTCTCATTCGTTAACTTCTGTCAGTGCAATAAATATGTTTTGTGCATCCCAGTCAATCAGGCAAAGGGGGAATTTGGGCTGGGTAACCAATTGGGTGGTAAAAGAACCTTCCTGAACTGGCCACGTGAGAGACTGCCCAGGTGAACTCCACCTGCCAAACCAAAACCTGCAATGCTATTTGTGTTATGTTTATATCACAATGCAAATGGTATCACAAATCCTAGGGATCAGAAACAGGACATACAGCACCCACATATTGCTCCCCATTATCCAGTCACTTTTCCAGACTCTGGAGCTGAGCGAAAACCCCATCGCTTTTTCCTTCCACCATGGTGAAAATTTCCTTGGTTCGTCTATTGTTTACAATAATTGTCTCAAACATTTCTCTAATATAATCCCAGTCAGTGAGGGTTTCTGGCAATAAGGAGCTATAGAAACTATGGAAGATGAGTACGCATCTGAATCAAGATAGACAAGGCAGATAGATTCTCGGATTTTAAGGTCAGATAAAATAGGCAGAGAAATGTCTAGGTTGTGAATCACACTGGGGCTTATGTGAGAACTAGGCTGCCAAGCAGGTTGGTGAGTCAGGACTTGGCTTTGCACATTGGCAGCTGAATAGGGATTTTTTGAGGATCCCAGTGGTGCCTGAAGCCTGGTCTACACCTCAGAGTTAAGTCGACGTAGCTAAGCATCTATGCTAAAATGTAGCTCCCACTAATGTAACTCGCCCACTACGCAGACTTAATAACTCCAAGTCTGCAAGAGGTGTAGCGCTTAGGTTGATGTAGTTAGGTCAACACAATGTTATTGCTTACATCGACTGTTGCTGCCTTTCAGAAGCCATCCCACAATGCCCCACACTGATATTTAAATCAGTGCAAGCACTCCTGGTGAGGCTGCACACCACCAACACAAGGAGCATAGAGTGGACTTGCAAAAGTGATTTAATCATTGTAGTGTTGTACATCAATGTAACTTAGGTCGACTTAATTTTGTAGTGTAGGCTTGCCCTAAATGTTGGACATACTCCTCTAAGGAGGCAGGTGCCAAAGTCCATTTGTGGATCTAGCCCGTAGACATGTAATGTGACACATGGCCAGAGTTTGAGGTATTTAGGTGCTTAAAGATATAGATAAGTATTTTGTGGGATTTTCAAAATTCCACTGGGAAATGGGTGCTTTTGAAAAATCCCATTATGTGCTTATGTGCACGTTTGAGCACCCAAATACCTTAAACAATCTGGCCCTTTGAATCCTAAACCACTTAGGCACTTTTGAAAATTTTACCCATAGAACCATAACTTCCTGCTTCAGTTATAATGAGTGGCCCAGAGCTTTCACAGCTCAACTGAAAATAAGATTCCATTTGAAATACAAATAACACGACTGGGCAGTTCAGTATCAGAGCCTGGGAGGTGGGGCTCACCCCAGAGCTTTCTGTAAGTCTATTGAAAGACAGTCTGTTGTGGGGCAATTTCAGGGAATTTCTTCTTGGTTAATCTTTTAATCTAACAGGGGAAGGGCCACTTCGAGAGAGTCTATAGCAGGCGCTGGTTGTTAATTGGCAAGTTTGGGAACAGAATGTGGAAGCGTTATGGGATGTCAGTTGATAAACAGTGGGCTACTATTCTTTCTAAGTAATTCATTGTTTCACGTGGAGGATACAGTTGGTGAACTAGGTAGATTTGGGAAGTATAGCTATTGCACAAGACATGAATGTCAGTATTTCTTTGTCACTAATGATGGCAGGATAAATCGAAAGAGTCTCTGGTAGGATTGCTCGCTGCCCCAGATGCTCAGTGGTGAGGTACAGTGTTAGCAGGAGGAAGCAGCAAGCATATTGAGGGTTGCCAAATCATTCAGGCCCCAAACAGCGAGTACTGCAACACCACAGACATCTAGGAAACTCTTCTGGTTTTGCTTGAGGTGGCAAGGCTGGAGTATCAGTGGGTGGGTTGATTGGTTGCTTATGCCCACAACAGGAAGTTAAGGGGATAGATGGTGATAGCTGCATTAACAAAAGTGCTTCCTCTCCCCCTTCCCCCGCCCCAGTAATTTCCCCTTCTCCTGTTGAAAAATTGATGTTTGGAAACAAATGGTAGGTCTTAGTAGCAAGTAAACTTAAACAGCACTATTGTGGAATTTTAGGATGTGTGTATGTATACTCCTGGAGAAGATTACCCAGCATTTTGCCTATCCTCTAAAGAGGAATTAAGGGAATCAGGCAGAAATCCAAGAGTGTTTATATATTTTATATGCAATAAAAGATCTGATTTTTTTCTTAAGTATAATACTAGTAACAGTAAGAATTTGAAGAATGCCTATTGTGTCATCCAAAGGATTTATGTTCCATATTCTAGTGCATCAAAACTGTTCCAGAGCAGAGTTCTTGGCAGTGTCTGAAACTAGACAAGCTGTGGTAATTAGATCCCCAACATACATTTGCCTTGCCAAATTCTTCTGGGCTTTTGGCAAAGATGCTGGGAAAATTATACAGTGGTTTGATTCCCTAGAATGACAGGAATCATGCTCCATAAAGGTAATGAGGGGTGAGATATTAAAATACACCTCTATCCCGATATAACGCTGTCCTCGGGAGCCAAAAAATCTTACCGCGTTAACGGTGAAACCGCGTTATATCAAACTTGCTTTGATCCACCGGAGTGTGCAGCCCCGCCCCCCCCAAAGCGCTGCTTTACCGTGTTATATCCGAATTCGTGTTATAACAGGTCGCATTATATCGGGGTAGAGGTGTATATGGAGATATTGCAGGATCTATAGAGACCTGTGGGAGCTGGGATGCATTAAAGGCAGTCCTGAGAATGTTGGGGACGAGAGTCCTCTGTTAAGAAACAGTTTTAATAATTTAGTAGATCTGAAAATTTTGGGGCTATGACATGAAAATCACACAGCAGGTACTTTGCAGGAGTCACTGGAGACTAGAGTGGAAGTCTGAAGGAAACAAAAAGTAGAAAGTAGGAATGAGCAAGGTCCACCTGTGCCCAACCCCTGTAATTACATGTGGCAACCACCCATGTGATTCTAAACATGTCACTCCGGTTCATTGTTCCAGGGAAGAAACCTCGGAACCCATTTCTCATAATGCCTGGGAGGGAAAAATCCTTACTGAGTTCAAATATGACCGTTCATCATCAATGTGTATATGAGTAAGAATCACCATAGTTAAATATGTAATCCTATTTACAGCAAGAGATAACATGGGCATCCAGCTGACCATGGTCTGAAAGCTCAGGGAAATGCTATATCACTTACATTGCAGTTAACAAACATTTAATTAATCCTTACAACAGAAACAACATCGTCTAGTGGTTAAAGCCTGGGACTGGGAGCCATGAACTCCTGAGTATTAAAGTTGGTTCATGTGTGGCCTTGAGCATGTCACTTAACTTCTCATCATGTTTGAATTCGAACGATGATCATAAGATGAGGGGAAATTGTCTAATGGTTACAGCACTAGGCTGGGACTTACCCCAAGCTGGGTTCCCTGTTCTGCCACAGACTTACTGTCTGACTTTGGGCAAGTCATTTAATTTATCTGTCTCGTTCCTCATGCATAAGTGGGGATAATAGCACTTCCCTACCTCACAGGGGTGTTGTGAGGATAAATACATTTAATAGATAGTACCGTAATCAGGGCCATATAACCACTTAAGTTAGATAGAGATATGCCTACCTCAGAGGGAAGTGATGAAGACTAGTGTGTCGGAAATGCTATGCATCCGTATTTAGTTTATTATTACAATGCCCCTGAGGTTGGGAAAGCCAAGACAGAGAAGTTAATGACATGCCTAAGGTTACAGCGGGAACTGGTACCAGAATCTGTATCCAAGAGTTCACAGCTCCTGGCCTGCATTCAGTTAGACCATGCCCATCTCTCAAAAATGGGGAAAAGGTGGCATAGCGACTGGCACAGTAGGTGAAACAGCCATATTGAAAATGATTCAGTCACTCTATGAAATGGGGAAGAGTACATTAACTTAAGTCACCACAGAAATGAATATGAAATTTAGATTGCTGTAGGGATGAAAATTACCTTTACCCATACAAAGGCCGAAGATGTGGTCTTTATGTGGGAATGGAACTAAACAGGGTTTGGGAATGTCACACACTCCACCCAAATC
>NW_027056775.1:0-4924 GCF_011386835.1 Chrysemys picta bellii
CCCAGCAGCTCTGGCCCGGCTTGGCTCCAGCCCGGCCCCCGCAGCCTGGCTCCGGCTCAGCTCGGCCCCCGCGGCACGGCCCGGGTCGGCTCCGGCCCGGCCCGGTCCCCGCGGCTCGGGTCCTCCCCGGCGCGGCTTCCGCGGCACGTCTCGGGTCCCCCCGTCCCCCCCCCGCGGCGCGGCGCGGTGCGGCTCGGGTCTCCCCGTCCCCCCGGCGAGGCGCGGCTCGGGTCTCCCCGTCCCCCCCGTCCCGGCTCGATTCCTGGGGGCGGGGCTTGCAGTAAGCCCCGCCCCCAGGAATCGGGCCCCGCTCTTGCTAAAGCCAGCCCTGCAGAGAAGGGCCACTAGGATGATCGGAGGAATGGAAAATCTACCGTATGAAAGGAGACTCGAGGAGCTCGGTTTGTTTACCTTAACCAAAAGAAGGCTGAGGGGGGATATGATTGCTCTCTTTAAATATATCAGAGGGATAAATACCCGGGAGGGAGAGGAATTATTTCAGCTCAGTACTAATGTGGACACTAGAACGAATGGATATAAACTGGCCGTCGGGAAGTTTAGGCTTGAAATTAGACGACGGTTTCTAACCATCAGAGGGGTGAAGTTTTGGAACAGCCTTCCGAGGGAAACAGTGGGGGCAAAAGACCTCTCTGGCTTTAAGATTAAGCTTGATAAGTTTATGGAGGGGATGGTTTGATGGGAAACAGTGATTTTAGTCAATAGGTCAATAACAATGGTCAATGATGGGATATTAAAAGTTACTACAGAGAACTTTTCCAGGCGGTCTGGCTAGAGAATCTTGCCCGCATGCTCGGGGTTCAGCTGATCGCCATATTTGGGGTTGAGAAGGAATTTTCCTTCAGGGTAGATTGGCAGAGGCCCTGGAGGTTTTTCGCCTTCCTCCGCAGCATGGGGCAGGGGTCGCTAGCTGGAGGATTCTCAGCGACTTGAAGTCTTTAAATAATGATTTGGGGAGTTCAACAGCTGAGTCAAGGGAGAGAATTCTTCCAGGAGTGGGTGGGTCAGGTTTTGTGACCCGCATCATGCGGGAGGTCAGACTAGATGATCATAATGGTCCCTTCTGACCTTAGAGTCTATGAGTCTATGAGATCTCCCTCACTGCCCAGCACCCCCCAACAGGCCCCCACTGCCTAGCACCCCAAAACACACAAACCTCCCCCACTGCCCAGCGCCCTCCACACCCTCACAGCCCAGCACCCCCCGCACACCTCCCAGACACTCACTCCACCACACCCTTCCCCCTTCCCTGGCCGCACTCACCAGCCCTGCTGGGAGGTCTCTGGCTCCTAGGGTGAGAGCGGCAAGGGGAGTCTCCAGTGGTGAGCGGGAGCCGGTTCGCGGGAACCAGTTGTTAAATTTAGAAGCCCTTTTAGAACCAGTTGTCCTGCGCGGGATCGGTTCTAAAAGGGCTTCTAAATTTAACAACCGGTAAGTTGAAGTGACCAGGACCGTAGCTGGGGGGGAGCAGAGGGAGCGGCTGCTCCCCCTGAGCACATTATCCAAAAGTGGCGCCTTAGGAGCCGACCCCATGGGTGCTCCAGCTCTCCGCCCCGCTCCCCGGCCCCAGCTCACCTCCACTCCGCCTCTGAACACTCCGCCCCGCTTCTCCCCCCCCCCGCTTCCCGTGAATCAGCTGTTCGCGCGGGAAGCCTGGGAGGGCAGAGAAGCAAGCGGCGGCTTCGTGCTCAAGCCCAGGGAGGCGGAGACGGAGCGGAGGTGAGCTGGGGTGGGGGGGGCGGAAGAAGGGCTCCGGGGAGGCGCTGCCCGTTCCCGCAGGCCCCAGCAGCTCTGGCCCGGCTTGGCTCCAGCCCGGCCCCCGCAGCCTGGCTCCGGCTCAGCTCGGCCCCCGCGGCACGGCCCGGGTCGGCTCCGGCCCGGCCCGGTCCCCGCGGCTCGGGTCCTCCCCGGCGCGGCTTCCGCGGCACGTCTCGGGTCCCCCCGTCCCCCCCCCGCGGCGCGGCGCGGTGCGGCTCGGGTCTCCCCGTCCCCCCGGCGAGGCGCGGCTCGGGTCTCCCCGTCCCCCCCGTCCCGGCTCGATTCCTGGGGGCGGGGCTTGCAGTAAGCCCCGCCCCCAGGAATCGGGCCCCGCTCTTGCTAAAGCCAGCCCTGCAGAGAAGGGCCACTAGGATGATCGGAGGAATGGAAAATCTACCGTATGAAAGGAGACTCGAGGAGCTCGGTTTGTTTACCTTAACCAAAAGAAGGCTGAGGGGGGATATGATTGCTCTCTTTAAATATATCAGAGGGATAAATACCCGGGAGGGAGAGGAATTATTTCAGCTCAGTACTAATGTGGACACTAGAACGAATGGATATAAACTGGCCGTCGGGAAGTTTAGGCTTGAAATTAGACGACGGTTTCTAACCATCAGAGGGGTGAAGTTTTGGAACAGCCTTCCGAGGGAAACAGTGGGGGCAAAAGACCTCTCTGGCTTTAAGATTAAGCTTGATAAGTTTATGGAGGGGATGGTTTGATGGGAAACAGTGATTTTAGTCAATAGGTCAATAACAATGGTCAATGATGGGATATTAAAAGTTACTACAGAGAACTTTTCCAGGCGGTCTGGCTAGAGAATCTTGCCCGCATGCTCGGGGTTCAGCTGATCGCCATATTTGGGGTTGAGAAGGAATTTTCCTTCAGGGTAGATTGGCAGAGGCCCTGGAGGTTTTTCGCCTTCCTCCGCAGCATGGGGCAGGGGTCGCTAGCTGGAGGATTCTCAGCGACTTGAAGTCTTTAAATAATGATTTGGGGAGTTCAACAGCTGAGTCAAGGGAGAGAATTCTTCCAGGAGTGGGTGGGTCAGGTTTTGTGACCCGCATCATGCGGGAGGTCAGACTAGATGATCATAATGGTCCCTTCTGACCTTAGAGTCTATGAGTCTATGAGATCTCCCTCACTGCCCAGCACCCCCCAACAGGCCCCCACTGCCTAGCACCCCAAAACACACAAACCTCCCCCACTGCCCAGCGCCCTCCACACCCTCACAGCCCAGCACCCCCCGCACACCTCCCAGACACTCACTC
Source organism: Chrysemys picta bellii (assembly GCF_011386835.1). NCBI lineage: Eukaryota > Metazoa > Chordata > Testudines > Emydidae > Chrysemys > Chrysemys picta. Next base: position 3,046 of record NW_027056775.1, read on the forward strand.
CACCACACCCTTCCCCCTTCCCTGGCCGCACTCACCAGCCCTGCTGGGAGGTCTCTGGCTCCTAGGGTGAGAGCGGCAAGGGGAGTCTCCAGTGGTGAGCGGGAGCCGGTTCGCGGGAACCAGTTGTTAAATTTAGAAGCCCTTTTAGAACCAGTTGTCCTGCGCGGGATCGGTTCTAAAAGGGCTTCTAAATTTAACAACCGGTAAGTTGAAGTGACCAGGACCGTAGCTGGGGGGGAGCAGAGGGAGCGGCTGCTCCCCCTGAGCACATTATCCAAAAGTGGCGCCTTAGGAGCCGACCCCATGGGTGCTCCAGCTCTCCGCCCCGCTCCCCGGCCCCAGCTCACCTCCACTCCGCCTCTGAACACTCCGCCCCGCTTCTCCCCCCCCCCGCTTCCCGTGAATCAGCTGTTCGCGCGGGAAGCCTGGGAGGGCAGAGAAGCAAGCGGCGGCTTCGTGCTCAAGCCCAGGGAGGCGGAGACGGAGCGGAGGTGAGCTGGGGTGGGGGGAGCCGTCCGTGGCACAGCAGGTAACCCGGGGGGAGGGGCGCCCAGGGGAACCGCTCCCCGCCCCAGCTCACCTCCCCTCCGCCTCCCTGGGCCTGAGCGCGAAGCCGCCGCTTGCTTCTCAGCCCTCCCAGGCTTCCTGCGCGAACAGCTGATTCGTGGGAAGCGGGGGGGCTGCAAGCTCAGACTGACCCGGTGCTCCAGGCACTGCGCGGTGGCAGCGTGGCCCGGCTCCAGCCGAGCGGCGCGGCTGTAGCACCGCCAGCCACCTCCAGGCAGCGCGGTAAGGGAGCAGGGAGGAGGTGTTGGATAGAGGGCAGGGGAGTTCAGGGAGGTGGTGGTGGGGTGGATAGGGGTCGGGGCGGTCAGATGGCAGGGAACAGGGGGATTGAATGGGGGCAAGGGTCCCGGGGGGCAGTCAGGAAGGAGCAGGGGTTGGATGGGGTGGTGGGAGGCAGTCAGGGGCAGGGTTCCAAGGGTGGTCAGGGGACAGGGAGAAGGGGTGTTTGGATGGGGAATCAGGAGAGGAGTTGGATGGGGCGGCGGAGGCAGTCAGGGGACAGGGAAGGGGGTGGATGGGGCAGGGGTCCCGGTGGGGGCATCAAGGAACGCGGGGGGTTGGATGGGGCAGGAGTCCCGGGAGCGGGGTGGGCCAAAAAGCGCTCAGGACGGGGGCGGTGGCTAAGCCCCATGTCCCGCTGGGGGGGGGCGAGGGCTCCGTGCCCGTGTCCCGCTTGGGGCAGTGGGGAGGGGCAGCGGCGTGCGCGGGCTCCGTGTCCCGCTTGGGGCCGGGTGGCGGGTGGAGGCACGGCGGCACGTGAGGGCTCCATTCCCATGTCCTGAGAGTCCCGCCCCCGCCCCCGCAGCTCTGATTGGGCTGGACTCAGCCGCCCGCATTGCTGGCTCCTGTCGGCGGGCAGGCACGCCACCAGGAGCTGCCCCAGGAAGCGCCGCCACGCCAGCCTTGGGACTTTGTGTGCGTGGGGTTTAGAATCCCCCCGCGGGCCGCACAGTGACCCCCCACGGGCCGCATGCGGCCCGCGGGCCGTATATTGTGCAGGCCTGGTCTTGTGGCATACTCGCGACATGTCTGTAAAGCATAAGACGCCATCTGCGGACAATGGCCCCAGTAGTCTGTAGACCGGAGCGACCATAAACATCTGCTTTACAAATGAAGTCGTTCCACTCTATGCCCAATATACAACGTTGGCCTTTTATGTGGAAAGCCTCCAGCTTTGCCCACTCTGAGTGGCGCAGTCCCAATGTTTCGCAACCATACAGCAGTACAGAGAGGATACAGCTCGATTAGATCCTGAACTTGGTTGTCGTGCCGAGATGATATTGATTCTGTATTCATTGTAAACGACCCATGG
>NW_027056776.1:0-4917 GCF_011386835.1 Chrysemys picta bellii
CCTGTGCCCCAGAGAGCTCTCACAGCTCACACTGAACCAGGGGCAGAGGAGGCAGGAGGTTGAAAGAGAAGATGCCAGCCTGGGACCCAGGAGACCCATTGTCATTTCCCAGCTCTGCCACAGATGCTCTGCGTGGCCTCGGGCAAATCCCTTATTCCCTCTGTGCTGCAGTTCCCTGTCTGTTCAGTGGAGGTAGCAGCCAGGCCGTGCCCTGCAGGGGGCGGTTAGAATAAATGCAATCGAGGTTGGGCAGTGCTCTGATGCCACGGGGATGAGGGCCAGGATGGTGCCTAAGACAGACCAAAAGCAAGGGGGAGCTACACAGCTGGTGGTGAGAGGGGTTTGGCCTTTGACAGTCTGCTCTGGGTGGGGAAGGACAGGCTCTAAAGCCCCGGCCAGGCCAAAACTAATCTGGGCTGGGGCATCCCAGGGCTGGGCAGTCACACATTGGCTGGCTTGTGACTCGCCTGCCTATTGTGACATGCCCCCTGCTGGCTGCCAAAGCCTCATCCCCTCACTGCCAGGCTTGGCTCTGGCAGAGCTAGAGCTGGCACGTGCCGCTGGGAAAGCTGATCCGGCTGTTTCAGCTCCGCCACTGGTAGCAGAAAGTGGGTGGCCCATATACACGCTGGCTTCTGCCCACTCCTGACTCCAGGTAGGAGAATCTTCTATTGCCCGCCTCTGCTTTTCCATTGCATCGCCAGCCACACCGAGCCTTCCCCGGGCTCCTCGCTGGGCGGTGCATGTCTACCAAGTGCCCCTTTATCCCCCTACCTAGAGACTTAAGAAATGTGTAGGAGAAACTGAGGCACCCCTACAGTATTCAGAGGAAACATTAAGAACAGTCCCACTTCGTCACAGTGAGGGAGTTGGGGGGCAGTAAGCCAGACACCCACATCTACACTTCACTCCTCGGCCCCAGCCAGCTCCAAATTGAAACTCTCCACCCCCCTTCTCTCTGGCCTTTGTCTCTTTCCCGGGCCAGGAGGTCACCTGATCTTTGTTCTCCAACACCTTTATCTATCCCGTTGCAGGGGGGAAGGGCCCCGGCCATTAGTTGCCAGGAGACAGAGTGTTGGCCATTTATGCACACTGGCCTTTATCCCCCCATCTAGAGACTTAAGAAATGCATAGGGGAAACTGAGGCACCCCTACAGTATTCAGAGGAAACATTAAGAACAGTCCCACTTCGTCACAGTGAGGGAGTTGGAGAGTCTGTGGGAAGCCCCCTCTCTTGTGAAATCAACCACCCCCAGACGGTGCGAGCCGCTCCAGATCAGGGGAAGGGGCCAGCTGTGAATTTGGAGCCAGATCCTGGTTTGGATCTGAATCCACCGGCGCTGCGGAGCGTTCAGCTGTGGGGAGCTAGCTCCCGCCCGTGCCAGATCACAAAGTGCCACTTCAGCCAGCCGCCTGCCAGGCTCTGGCAGTGCCCTGTGTGGAGCTGCAGCTGGGCCCTCCAGAGCCGAGCTGCTGCTCCTCCTCTCTGCTGGCCAGCCAGCCGCAGCTCCTCGGCACCTGCCCGCTCAGCCCCACCTCAGTGCTCCTGCCTCCCCAATCTCCTCCCTGGCGCTGCACCTCGCCCCCTGCACCTGGCAAGTCAATACCCAGCGGGGCCGCCAAGCGTCCCGGGAGCCATCTGTAAGGTGCTGATTCCCTCCTGTGCTGGGCTCCAGCTAATCCACAAGCCAGGAACTGGCCTTGTGTCTCCCAGAGCAGGTATATCAGTCTCACAGCAGCAGCTCAGTCTGCTCAACATCACTCCAGGGCCAGGAACTCGCTCCTGCCTGACATAGGCAAGAGGCTGAGCCTGCTCCAGCCCTGTTCCTAGTCCTACTCCAGCCCTGGTCTCGCTCCAGCCTTGCTCCACCCATGCTCTGCCCTGCCCCCTGAGTCCAGCTCCAACCACTAGGCCTGACCACCTCCATCACCTTTTCTGACACCATCACTTCCATAGGAAATGGCACTGAGGTTGCCGGGGGGAACAGGAATTCTCAGGGTGCCAGGAGACATTGTTCTATTTACCAGGACAGTCCGATGCCAGGACAGTGCCCCTGAGCGCTGGAGAGGACTAGGGCTGCATTAGGACACCAGAAGTGCAGCTGCTGGAGAGTCAGCAGAACCGCCCGGAGACAGCCACGCTTGCCTCCCAGCCCGGGAAGCCCAGAGACCCCAGAGCGTAGACGTCTCTCAGAGCATCTCTGCCAGCAGGAGACATTGGGTGAGGAATAGAGCCGTCCCGCCTTCGGGCAGGAGGCATTCAGGAGCCCCAGCGTGGGGGGAATCGGGCTGCGTGTGTACAATGTCTAGCACCGCGGGGGCCCTGATCCGGGACTGAGCTCTCTGGGCACTGCTGAAATACAAAGGAGAACAGCAGGGCTGGAGGATTTACAGGCTCCGTGTGAGGAGGGCTGGTTGGGTTGAGCCAGCAGTGAGTCCCCAGTAACACAGAGCTGTGCTAGTGATGGAAAATCTATTTTGTCTTCCCTACCTAGCACAGTTCACAACTTAGCACTGACCAGCTGCAAGGATCCTGGCGGGCCCTGGTATGGTTGTAGCAGCAGACTCAATGTTCGGGAAAAGCGAGATCTGTGCAATAGGGCAATGTAGTTCCATCTGGGCACCAGCCAGCTCCTGTGCCCCAGAGAGCTCTCACAGCTCACACTGAACCAGGGGCAAAGGAGGCAGGAGGTTGAAAGAGAAGATGCCAGCCTGGGACCCAGGAGACCCATTGTCATTTCCCAGCTCTGCCACAGATGCTCTGCGTGGCCTCGGGCAAATCCCTTATTCCCTCTGTGCTGCAGTTCCCTGTCTGTTCAGTGGAGGTAGCAGCCAGGCCGTGTCCTGCAGGGGGCGGTTAGAATAAATGCAATCGAGGTTGGGCAGTGCTCTGATGCCACGGGGATGAGGGCCAGGATGGTGCCTAAGACAGACCAAAAGCAAGGGGGAGCTACACAGCTGGTGGTGAGAGGGGTTTGGCCTTTGACAGTCTGCTCTGGGTGGGGAAGGACAGGCTCTAAAGCCCCGGCCAGGCCAAAACTAATCTGGGCTGGGGCATCCCAGGGCTGGGCAGTCACACATTGGCTGGCTTGTGACTCGCCTGCCTATTGTGACATGCCCCCTGCTGGCTGCCAAAGCCTCATCCCCTCACTGCCAGGCTTGGCTCTGGCAGAGCTAGAGCTGGCACGTGCCGCTGGGAAAGCTGATCCGGCTGTTTCAGCTCCGCCACTGGTAGCAGAAAGTGGGTGGCCCATATACACGCTGGCTTCTGCCCACTCCTGACTCCAGGTAGGAGAATCTTCTATTGCCCGCCTCTGCTTTTCCATTGCATCGCCAGCCACACCGAGCCTTCCCCGGGCTCCTCGCTGGGCGGTGCATGTCTACCAAGTGCCCTTTATCCCCCCACCTAGAGACTTAAGAAATGTGTAGGAGAAACTGAGGCACCCCTACAGTATTCGGAGGAAACATTAAGAACAGTCCACTTCGTCACAGTGAGGGAGTTGGGGGGCAGTAAGCCAGACACCCACATCTACACTTCACTCTCGGCCCCAGCCAGCTCCAAATTGAAACTCTCCACCCCCTTCTCTCTGGCCTTTGTCTCTTTCCCGGGCCAGGAGGTCACCTGATCTTTGTTCTCCAACACCTTTATCTATCCCGTTGCAGGGGGGAAGGGCCCCGGCCATTAGTTGCCAGGAGACAGAGTGTTGGCCATTTATGCACACTGGCCTTTATCCCCCCATCTAGAGACTTAAGAAATGCATAGGGGAAACTGAGGCACCCCTACAGTATTCAGAGGAAACATTAAGAACAGTCCCACTTCGTCACAGTGAGGGAGTTGGAGAGTCTGTGGGAAGCCCCCTCTCTTGTGAAATCAACCACCCCCAGACGGTGCGAGCCGCTCCAGATCAGGGGAAGGGGCCAGCTGTGAATTTGGAGCCAGATCCTGGTTTGGATCTGAATCCACCGGCGCTGCGGAGCGTTCAGCTGTGGGGAGCTAGCTCCCGCCCGTGCCAGATCACAAAGTGCCACTTCAGCCAGCCGCCTGCCAGGCTCTGGCAGTGCCCTGTGTGGAGCTGCAGCTGGGCCCTCCAGAGCCGAGCTGCTGCTGCTCCTCTCTGCTGGCCAGCCAGCCGCAGCTCCTCAGCACCTGCCCGCTCAGCCCCACCTCAGTGCTCCTGCCTCCCCAATCTCCTCCCTGGCGCTGCACCTCGCCCCCTGCACCTGGCAAGTCAATACCCAGCGGGGCCGGGAGCCAAGCGTCCCGGGAGCCATCTGTAAGGTGCTGATTCCCTCCTGTGCTGGGCTCCAGCTAATCCACAAGCCAGGAACTGGCCTTGTGTCTCCCAGAGCAGGTATATCAGTCTCACAGCAGCAGCTCAGTCTGCTCAACATCACTCCAGGGCCAGGAACTCGCTCCTGCCTGACATAGGCAAGAGGCTGAGCCTGCTCCAGCCCTGTTCCTAGTCCTACTCCAGCCCTGGTCTCGCTCCAGCCTTGCTCCACCCATGCTCTGCCCCGCCCCCTGAGTCCAGCTCCAACCACTAGGCCTGACCACCTCCATCACCTTTTCTGACACCATCACTTCCATAGGAAATGGCACTGAGGTTGCCGGGGGAACAGGAATTCTCAGGGTGCCAGGAGACATTGTTCTATTTACCAGGACAGTCCGATGCCAGGACAGTGCCCCTGAGCGCTGGAGAGGACTAGGGCTGCATTAGGACACCAGAAGTGCAGCTGCTGGAGAGTCAGCAGAACCGCCCGGAGACAGCCACGCTTGCCTCCCAGCCCGGGAAGCCCAGAGACCCAGAGCGTAGACGTCTCTCAGAGCATCTCTGCCAGCAGGAGACATTGGGTGAGGAATAGAGCCGTCCCGCCTTCGGGCAGGAGGCATTCAGGAGCCCCAGCGTGGGGGGAATC